>NC_064304.1:13587967-13610786 GCF_023373825.1 Bactrocera dorsalis | reverse complement strand
GCATGCAGCAAAACGAGGTGACACGAACGTATAAACCAAAACAAAAACAAACACATAAATAGATGATGCCACCAAGAGCCAAGCTGTCGCTTTGTTGCATTGCATAAATGCGGTTTTTGCGACAGAGATGCGCCTTTGCCACAAATTTTTTTGATTCCTGAGAATTTGTTCACTTCTCTGCTTTTCTGTTGTAAGACTGAGACGCCACAAATGCAACCACTTACTATTAATTAACCGTTTGGCAACTTCGACAGAACTGAGCAAACAAGAAACGCTAGCAAATACTAACAACAAAATTGAAAAGTGCAAAGTTAAATAATTTTTAATGAACTTTATTTGCATCGAGCTTGTCGGCTAAGTATTTCGTTTGCGGCTTTTTGAGTTTAGTATATTTTATTTTAATATATTTTTTTTCTCATTTTTGTTGAACAAGTTGGCTTCGTAGCAGGTCACATTGGCCTTCAACTGCAGCCATTCAGCTGTTTATCACAAGCCAAGCGGCAAGACAACTTTCAATTGTGGCATGTACGTGAATAACTGGCGATGAACACACATATTTAACGCTGGTGTGCGTATGTGTGTTCATAATCGCTTAGGTACAAGTGCACAATAGTTAGTAAATTAAATTGTTAACTGCTTTAACAACCAAAATGCGCTGACAATGCTGTCACTGATGTTCGCAAATGAACCGCAAATGATGTTTGTTATAATACTCACAGTTAACGTATATGCCACACTGTTGTTGTATGCCGCAAATTACATGGTCAGCAGACCTTCATGCCTCATTATATCGCTGGTAATGCGTGAAATTGAAATTTCATTCATGATTTAATTAGCCTCTTCAAAGTAATATTTTAAGCCTGAAGGCACTTGTTTCGCACGTTCGTTGCTTCATTACTTTAGCGAAACTAAAATTAAAACATGTCGAAAGATTTTATAGTACTTATGTGGTAAATATGTTGGCACATTAAGCGAAGGTTCTCTGATGCGGTACCAATTGGCTAATGATTAAATAAATTACGAGCAAAAATGCCAGTTAACTAAATATTAGATAATAGTAAGTAGATGTTAAGTAATTGCCACAGCAAATAGCATAACAAGTTATTGACAAGAAAAACAAGTTTCTGTAAGCAAAATTTAATAATATTTCAATGTAAACTCTTGATGAACTAAGCTATGACGGCTTCCCATTGCATGTTTGTATGCGTTTCACTAAATGCGGCGAATTCCTAACACAATTTTCCACACATTAGCTAGACAAATATTTAGGTCGCTGGGTCTTCATTAGCCAGTAGAAGATAATGTCCGTTATTTTGCGAAAGTAGTTCAACAACTTAGGTTCACACAATTAAGAATTTACAGAACAAATAGAATCAGGTGTGTGGATGTGTGCATGTATATGTAAATGCATATTTGTATCGCATGCAACTTCCAGAGATCGCAACAATTTGAATTTCTTCTCTGCAATGAAGATACGCCTGAGAAAAGTTAAGAGCAATATATGATTGGCAGTTTGCTTGTGTGTATGTGTGTGTCTCAATATGTAGCTGTGAATATGCAGAGCAGAATGCGGCTTTTGAAAGGCAGCAAACCAATTTAGTGCATGCTGGAGTAATATGATCTGGCTTGTAGTTGAATCGTCAATGCCAACAACATGATTGAGTGGCAGCGACCAAAGTGGCTACCAGCCTGGCAGCTGCCCAACACGCGGATCCCAACAACACTGAGAAAGAAGTTAGAATTGAAATTGGCAAAAATTATGACAGCTACCAACACAAAATTGCGCTGCTCGCCTGGAGCGGCAGAGAGCGGCAGCTGAGGTGTTGTTGTGCCAAAATGCTAAGCTCATGCCAGTCGGCCATGCGAACGCGTGAAGCTGTAGCACGGCGCTGGGTGGAGTTTGCATTGCCACACACAATTTATTTTTTATTTCGTTGTTGCTGTTGTTGTTTGCATTTTTGCCGCTTGCAATTTTCTTCATTGAAATTCCTTTTTATTGTTGTTATTACACGTCGGTTGCACTATTTACTAGCAGTGGTGGTGTTGTTGCAAGATGCTGACTGTCTGGCTGGCTGCTAGTGGTTCTCGGCTGATTATGACCCGTTATATTATGATTGCATTCTTGCTGCCACAATGCTGCAGCTTCCAACGCCCGCATGGCAACTCTCTTGCTCTATTCAAAGATCAGTTCAGTGGTGCAGTTGAGCTCTAAGCTGAGATGGTGCTGTTTTTGTGAAGTTATTGTTGTTGCTGACTTGTGTTGTTCTCGTTAAGGTTCAATTACAAAGAATGCGCTCGCCGTGGCTTAAAAGCCTTCGTTTGCTATTTTTTTTCCTGCTACTGTTGTTGTTGTATGTACAGCTTTTCTTACTGTTCTTATATTATTTCGTATTTTTTTTACTTATACTGTGCTTCATTATTGTTGTTGTTAATGTCGATGTAGAGCTCTCTGTTGTTGTTAGGTGTACTTGTTGCTGGCATGGTTGCCGCTAGAAAGATCATTCAATATGATTAACCTTATTATTTTGATGTTAGCAGTGAGTTCTTTGGACACCGTTTCCGTGTGCGGTTGCAAGTAGCTTTGTTCTTATATGCCTTTGGTGTAGCAAAAAGCATTTCGTTGATAATATGGGGTGTTACGATTTGTTGCAGTAACGTTTCATTAACATTGCTTACCTCTGAATTAACTAATAAGCAGTGTGAAGTGATCGTAGTGTTATTTTCGTTACAGTTGGTAATTATTGAAATTGTTATGAAAATGTATTCTCTGAGGATCTACTTTGTGCAGAATTAGTTCGGAAAGTTAAGTTAAGTTAAGTTACGTTACGTTAACTAAGTTAAGTTAAGTTAGGTTAAGTTAAGTTAAGTTAAGTTAAGTTGAGTTAAGTTAAGTTAAGTTAAGTTAAGTTAAGTTAAGTTAAGTTAAGTTAAGTTAAGTTAAGTTAAGTTAAGTTAGGTTAAGTTAAGTTAAGTTAAGTTAAGTTAAGTTAAGTTAAGTTAAGTTAAGTTAAGTTGTTATGTTATGTTATTTTATATTATGTAAGTTAAATTAAGTTAAATTTTGTGATGTTAAGTTAAGTTAAAGTAAATAAAGTAAAGTTAACATATGTATGTTATGTTATGTTAAGTTAAGTTTTGGTGTGATATTTTTTGCGTTTTTATAAAGATTTTCTCGAGAGGAGTTGTGCATATTATTAAAAAAGTATTAGTTGCCGATCTTTAGGCACTAAACACTATCTCAACAAATTTTTTGCAAAGTCACACCCCCAAAAGAAGTTTCTTTAACAACTCAGTTGTTGCTCTGCACCCAACTTCAACTACACTTACTTCTTTCCAAGAATTAACCGTACATTATCGACAAGTGTGACAGTGATGCACCAAACAAACTTAGCTGACCGCGACTAAGTTATCAGCGTTGATGACACTAGTGTGACACTAATGAAACACTTAGGCGTTAGTGAAGCAAGAAAAAATTAAAGAAATGGAGGCGAACATGGGAAATAAAAAAAAAACCAAAACATACTCATCACGGGCTACGCGAAAATAATCCGCAATAATAATACATACAAACAACATGCAGCCGTAATGATGTCATGTGCTCAGCGCTGAAATGATATAGCACACACACATAGTATACAGACGAATGTAGCAACAACAGCGACAACATCGAAGGAAAGTATGAGTGATAGGCAGGCTTAGCTTGACCCCGAAATAAATAAAATTCTTAGTCTAACACTAAACATGATCACAGGAAAATAACAATAACAACAAAGCGATTAACTGATGAGCTGTCGTGTGTTGCAAGCATATGATGCGTAAAAAGCTCGAATGAATGGAGAGGGCAGAAAAAGAATGTCAAGCGGACATCATTGCATCATTTGAAATTTTTAACCACAAATGCAATAAGTCTTCCTACCTGTTCCTAGTAACAACGACAACAGTCGCTATCACTTTTGTTGTACTATATAACTGTATCTTTTGCTATAAAGTGCAGCTGCAGCACCTCGATAAAAATGTTGTGCTTGCAAACTGTATGTGACGTCCTCATATCCGGGGCACAAAAACAATTTAAGTTGCTAAAATTGGTTGCAAGTTGCTAAGCACATATATACATGTACATAAGTACATATTTCTTCTCTATCCGCCGTCTACTTATTCTTTGCCTCAGCGCAATACGAATTTCATTTCCCAATCCAATTTATTTTCCTTTTTTTATTTATATCAAATAATTACACGCACACATTTACAACACGGCTTATAAAGCCACACAATTTTTCTAGCCTTTATATCATCGAATGTTAAATAATTTTTATCAGGCCGCAGAACTTAATTACAAGCCGAAATATTGAAACTGTAGAACTGCGCTTGAACGATAAGTGTCTGCTCTTTGACTTTACGTTAAGCTGCTGCGTCGGGAAGCCAACTGCCGGTCTGTGTTATGTGCAACTTTTCATAAGTCAACGGTGAACAGCAGAAGTGGCACAATAGTTAAGAAACTAAATTTTCATCATAAATTATGGTGGCTAAGTAGTGAGGTAGCACTTATGAAATTGGAAATATTTTCACATAATTGTAAGATATGGTCTAAGAGTCCATTTTTTGGAGTACCAATCGATGTATGTGTTCTTAAGACTCAAGAAATCGGGTGCCTTCAACCAAAAAATTAATTTCATTATCTCATTCTATTTTCGCAATAAAAACTCTCCACCACTTCTAATTGGTCTGAAATTGTAATCCAATTAGACGATGAATATTCATACTAGACACTACTAAAAAAAGGTAGCATATAATTATACTCACTCACTAACATATATATCAGCTTACACCCAGTATTTTTAATACTTTCTAAGTATTTTGCGCCAACAATTAAATTAAATCTGCAATTCTAAGATTTCAATTTAAGTGCAAGTTTATCACGCTGCCTCGTTGGCGCATTACGTGTTGCATGCCGCTTGACACACATCGCCAGCACCGATGGTGAATGTCGCTGCAACAGCAGCTGCTACTATCCGCGCTTTGGCCACACTCTGTGCCCAATTTGGTTTATGCTGTTGTTTTCTTTCCATTTTCCGATATTCTTGCTGTCGCTAGACAAGCTTTCAAACGATTGCTTTCACATTCTCCTTCTTTCAGCTGTTGTCGCTGCTGCTGATGATGATAGGCTGACAGGCCGTACATGCAACATGGAACGGCGTGCACGGCTGCACAAGTAAGTGTCGATTGGTCAGGTGTAGCAGACAGCAGTCAAGCCACCGGCACTACAACAACAACATTACCACTTAGAACGAGGCAGTGGCAAAGCTAGAGTTAGTGTTGTCGCTGGAGACTGTTATGTGCGCTTTTGCGATATTACGTTGCACAGGCGAAGCGCTGCCAAAAGGAAGAAGGCGGAAAAGCATACAAAGGAGTAACAGTTAGTGGAACAGTGGCAACGACTGCCGTTTGCGGGCTGCTCTTTAGCGCTCGGCGGCTCTGCTGTCGACCAAAACAGGACGCCGCATTTGTTGTGTCTCGCGCCCTTCATTTTTGTGCCACTTTGACTGCATACGCTTGTTGGCTTTTTAGTTAATTTTTTCGTTTGGTTTTTTCTTTTCATGTTGTATGTGGCAGCATTTACCGCCATGCGCTGCCACAGTTTATACAACATCCGCTACTCGCTGTTTTATCTTCCGTTGCCTTGCATTGTTGTTATAATTGTTTGTGTTTTTCTTGATTATTTTATGCTGCTCAACCTCCTAGCTTTTCTCCCTGATTCTGCTCGGTCATTTCAGTTGTTGCGCTTGATTTCTCAGCAGATACCGTAATATCATGGAAAATGCGCGAAAGCAACAATATATTTGTGGCGACTTGGGTAGGCTGCTTACTTTGCTTTGTGAGTAACTGCAGTTAGTGGCCAATGTAATGCTTTTTCTTTTTGATTTATGTCGACACACTCGTAAAAAAAGGAACTCATGAAGCACAGAGTCTTAATTCCTACCTTTGGATAAGTGTGTGCATAGTAAAGTATGAAAGGGTCTTCCAGTGAAATAAACTTAATATATATGTATTTTTTTAAGCAACTAGTTCTTAGCTGATCCAAAAGTGACTAGGACCAAACTTTTTCGTATTTGACTAGTTTGTAACTAGTTAAAAAGTAAATAGTTCTTAAATTGGACATCAAAAATAGTCGTTTTTACGCTCGCCATGGGACTTTTACGTTTTAATTATTGCAATTTTTTTTAAGTTGCAATTGCTGCATACATCTAGGCTGGTTTATTTTATTTTTTAGAGTCATTGATATGTAGCTTTACTACAAAAATGCATTGCAACGAAATTAATTTTGGTTGTGTGTAGTTTGGAATGTACTCCTAATAAATAGTAAAAAACTGCTTCATTGCAAGATTTTTTTTATTTTTGTTAAACCACGTGCTGCTTTTTCCAGTTTTTGCCTCAAGCCGCTGGCCACACATTGAAGCCTTTCTACATCAACACACACTTCTGGCTGTTCTCTCGATTATTAAATTTATACCACTATCATTTTTATTGTTTTGTTGTTATTGCTTTTAACACAAAATTGTATGGGTCGTCGCTTATGCACCCAAAATAGGTTGCCACTCTTGACCATATTCGGTGTGGCATATCTTTGAATACAAATAATATTAAGCAGTAAGTAAAGGCATGCAAAAGCAACAACAATAACACATAACAAATAACAAAAAAAATCAGCATTGACATTGCAATGCACTCAGTGGCATTAACGATTAGCGTTGCAACGCTGCTGCTGCTATGAACGGTCTGAGCAGCGCAAAAAATGCCTTTGAATTCACTGTTTCAAGGGTGAAGTTGCATAAATTCAAATGCAAAGTAGCTGGCAGTAACGATTTGCTGTATAATCGCAGGAAAATAGGCTTGCGAGAAGAAGTGGGGTAGAATGAGGAAAAAGTAATAGCAAAAAAAATTACAAAAAATAAATAAAAACAAAAAAACTTAAAAAAATCTTAAAACAACAACCTGCAAAATTTAAAATTATTATGTACTCAAATAAAGGGTGTTAAAAAAATATTTTCTTTGAGAAAGAAAAACAAAAAAAGCACACGCACTTAATTTGCATTGAAAATCAATTGTTGTTTGTCAAAGTGCTTAAATTGTGAGAAATTGGGGCAATAAAATGAATTGTTTCTAAATTATAATGAAATTCATGAAATACTCGAATTTTCTGCAAAGACATAAGTCTTAATAACTCGTATACATATTTATTTTCAACAGTTCTTGTTATGTTTATTATTTAACTTAGTATATTTTTTTATTAAAATATTTATTTATAATTTATTTTTTATTTTTTATTTATTCATTCATTTTTTTTTTTTTTGCATTTTAGCCTCACAATGTCAGCGCCATGCATTGAGTCGAAGTGCAGCAGCAAGCACAGTTCGTGCATTATTGTCCTTGTTGTTGCTTAGTTGTCAACAAATCGCGTGTATTTTGGCCAAATCAATATTGATCTAGTGAAGCTAGATGTCTTCGATTTTGCAAAGATTTGCAAAAAACCGAAAACAGAATGGTGGAAGGAAGCGACATTTTTACTTCAATCTCCTGTGGATCTCAACTATCAGTTAGAACTGAAATTATTACTTGCAGCACCGAATCAAACAAGATTTCGGGAGTCAAAAGAGAGGAAAGGCAGACTAAATAATAGAATTCTTGCAATTACATCCTTTATCACCAACGCAACATATTTTGAATACACCACTTTGGTTAGAGTTTAAATTTCGGTTTTGGGATATAGATTGTATATTAATATACAATTGTTTAAAAATTGTTAATAATTATAATAATAATTTAAGTTCTCATGATTTATATCATCATTTAAAAAACATTTAACCACAAAATTTAATATTTAATGCACCAATATGTAATATTTTGAATTATTATTATTCAATTAATGAATCTATTGATGTTTTAGAAAATTTATTAAAATATCAATTTTACAATGATAATGAAAAAATTGAAGAATTTTTACAAAATTTATATAATGTTATTGATAAATTATTACCAAAAAAAAATACTATGTTTATCTTAAGTCCACCAAATGCTGGAAAAAATTTCTTTATAGATACTTTTATACATTATTGTTTAAATTTTGGGCAAGTTGGTAATTTTAATAGATATTGTAATTTTCCTTTAATGGAATGTGTAGATAAAAGAATAATTTTGTGGAATGAACCAATATTAGAAGCTTCTGCAACAGAAACTTTAAAAATGTTATTTGGAGGTGATACAGTATCAGCTAAAGTAAAATATTGTAATAAGACTGTTATAATGAGAACACCTGTTATATTGTTTTATCAAATCATGATGTTTTTCCGCATGATACTGTTTTTAGATCTAGAATGTTTGTATAGTATATAAATAAATGGCGACCGTGTATTCATTTGAAAAAATTACAAAAAAAATTGTATTCATTTGAAAAATAAAAAAAAAAGAAACACATCCATTCAAATTTTTATTAAAAAAATATAATATAATACAATAAAATTATAGAATTTTGTAAAAATTTTGTTTTATTTAAAACTAAAAACTCTTCATCAGTTTCTGCTTGTTCTTCTTTGTCTAGTATAGCAATTCTTACGACTTCGTCATCAGTTACACCAAACAGAATCTGACCATCAGTATAAGCTACATTTTAATTTGCATAAACTGAAACTTCTAAAGGCCAGCTAACACTCGTTTGCTTTTCCAAATACAGTTTACAACTGTTTAAGTAAGTAACGATGGAAGCTGTAGGTTTTAATTGCGGTGTTGCAGCAATCCGAACATGTAATTGCGGTTGAGCTTCATATCCAAAACCACCATTAAAATGATGATATATCCCATAAAATTCTTTGTTTAACTCTTCAGCAACCAAACCTATTGGAACATATTCCGATGTTGCTGTACCACTTATGCTTGCTCCAACAACAAACGCTGTTCTAGTTCCAAGTGGGGTTACTTGACAAGTAACTTTAACAACTTCAGCCGTTGTTGGCAACATATCATATTCTGCTTCACTCAAATAGAATGATACAAAATCTACTGGTATTAACGCAAGAGAAGTAGTAGCTTGATCCATAGTTGCAGCCTTTGAGTATTTTCCGTTCTATATCCATAGCTTATTATAATTCTAGTTTTAGAAAACTTATAATGCTATCTCGGCACAGTCTACTGGGCCGTGTCCATGCGACACCCGTAGAAGTGGTATCTCCATTTCCAGTGGTTCCTCACCTCGCTCCGTAGTAGGGCCACTCCCGGAAGCACTTTGTCGAATATTAACTTCCTGATCGATATCCATATTATTAATTTTAGTATCCAAATTAGGACGCTTCTCAATGAAGAGAGAATCTCCGCTACTACTTGTATCGCTTTCACTATCTGGTCTGTGTCGTTTATTGGTGTTTCACCTTTTACGACGACGACGACATGTTGGCCCCTGATTGGCTGACGGGTTTTCCATGATTAAGCTAAGCATATATTTTCACTTTCTGTAAGTTGATCTAGCACATGGTACCACCTTATACGTCTCTCGTGATTAACTTTTACGGGTCCAAAGATTTTTTATCGGATCTTAATTTGGAAGATTAGCATCTATGATCCTGCTTAAAACGGTTCCAATTATAGATTGTATAGGTAATAATAGCAGTTAGAGCATTTATGTTCGACAATACATGTAAGCCGAGTTCGCTGCTTAAGTCTTCTCTAATATATGGAATACTATATGACAAGTAGACTCTCGGAAAAGAGATGCGCTCCGTTGACAGGACAACTCAGCATTATCTAAAGTGAAAAAATACGTTTTTAAAACCTTAACTTAGAACTTGGACGAATGGAAAAAACTCAAAATTGGATTAATGGCAAAGACTTTTACAAAAAAAACTTAATTTTTCAAATAGTTGTAATTGAAAAAAAAACCTTCGTTCAAGTCTTTAAAAATTATACCTCAACGACTTGAGTATAATTTCGTGAAAATCAGTTAAGCAGTTCTTGAGAAATCTTGCAAACCGAGTTGAAAAACACAGTTTCGAGAAAACCGTCTTATAAGACGACGCACTTAGCTATCTCGTCTCGAGCGCACAAGTTCTCAAGGCTGCATCTCCGAAACTATTACTCGGATTACTTGAAAATTTAGGACAATATTTTAGGAATGTTGGAAAATTTAAGGAGATAAAAATTTTTTTTTTGAAACCCGTTAACGCAAGTAAACCCTTAAGACTTTATTTTTCCCGCCTCTGATAACTGGGTTTCAAAAATAAAAGTCCAATAACTAAACTTGTATTTGTTTTCTGTCGCATACAACTCTTTTCTCAACTTCACTTGAATTTCCCTTTGAAATAATTCAAATATTCTGGTTCCACTCACATTAATATCAAACAAAAAAATTTTTTTAAAAATATGTTACAGTATTTCAGCTTTTTAATGCTAATTTGGCATACGCTGTTAAGTAAACCTAACAAGCATCATTAATCAAAATGGCATAGAAATGTACCAACACACATGTGTGGGTCACATAAACTTGCGTTTATGTTGCAGAAGCATCGAATTTACTTAGTGGCAATTTGTGGTCACACAACACTTTTCATAATAGTAATAATCAAGTACATAATCGTAAAAGGTGTATAGTTCTCCAGCAAAGCGTGTTGTAAGTTTTTGAGTTAATGACTTTTATTGCTGGAAAAAAAGTTAAGTATACGCCCTGGACGACGTACGGCAAAGTGCCAGCCACAAAAATTAACGCACAATATCAACGCAGCCATTGCAATTAGACCAATTTCATAAAGCAAATGAACTTATCGCACATTTGTTATTTGCAACAAGCTGCAGCAAGAACAACAACAACTACAACAACAGCTACTAGTCGGCCCATTTCATAAGTTGCTGTGTGGAATGTGTTGCTGAGCTGTGCCAACCGCTTTGCCACTATATTAGGTCTCAATAAATTAATCAGTTTCATTGCTATTTCAACAAGTAAAACAACAAAAAGTACAAAAACAACAATGTACAAGTCGACATCTAAAATCCAGGCAAATAATGGCAACATAAATGTTTATATACGCTGATGATGCGTTGCCAGTTGTTGGCTATACTACAACAAAAAGTAACAGCAGAGCAGATAGCAGAGGAGTGCTGTGCACATTAGGTTGCACGTGACGCCATTTAAAGGCGCCTATCGATTCGCTGCAAATGCAATTGCAAACGCCAAGCACACACACACACTCATATGTGTACTTAGACACCTACATATCTAGCTGGCACCCTTCTTGTGTTGCTTATCGACTGCATATCGTGTTGCAAGCTGCCAAGTGTTGTATGTTCAAGCTATGACTCGTATGTTGCAGATTACGTGCGTGCCACTGCCGCCACTATTATTAAAGTGTGCCTGCTGTTCGTTGTTGTTGTTGCTATTATTGTTTGTAGTTTCGCTGCAGCGATTGTGTTGCGATAGCGAAAACAGATCATTTTACTTTTATGCGCCTGCCACTTCTCTGTGCCAGTTGAAGGCGAATAAAAATAAAACTCATTGAAAGAATCTATCCTGCAGTCAAATTGCTGCATTAAGGCTGTTGCCTTTGTAGCATTGTGACACAGTGTGTTATGCTCATCATTATATATCCCTTTCTGGCTTTGGAATTTTTTATCCTTAAACATTTTTTTGAATAAACAGTGTAACAGTATGTTCAATAATAACAAAAATACTTAAAGTAAGAAACCAGCGAGACGCATTCGAAATCTCAAAATATTGGGTTGTCAAAAAAGTCTTGCGTATTTTTCGCTAGTTGGCGCTGAAATCCTGTAGTTCTAGTTTTATTCGTCGCTTCGGGTCATGCTATACCTTTTGGAAAGCTCATTTCACGCGCTAACGCGTGTTTGATTGATTTTCTTTTCTTTTAAGTCGTTCGTGAGTTATAGCGTGTTACAGTTTTCGTTTCCATTTCCACCGCACAACGATGGTTTCAACGTTTTCGTTCTGGTGTAGAGGTGGTCGAAGATGCGCCACGCTCCGGAAGGCCTGTCGTCGAAAATTGCGATAAAATCGCTAAATTGGTCGAAAGAGACCGGCATAGTAGCAGCCGTAGCATCGGTCAAGAGCTGGGCATGAGTCATCAAAAATTCATTTCAATTTCAATAAAAAAAAAAAAATCAATAAAAATACCGCAAGACTTTTTTGACAACCCAATATAATATAACTTCTCGATATCTACTCTTTATTTATATAATTGACCGTATTCGAGGGAACACTTCCTATAATTTTAGAAGTTTTGAGCCATCGAGAAGTTTTTTGATACTTTGAAGTTTTTCCACAATTAGTTTTTAGTACGAAGGTCTACATTTAGGCGCTTTGTACTAAAAAGCTTGACAAAAAACTCAAAATGGAGCATTGTCGAAAACTGACTATAGAAATTAGGATGCTAAAATGCTTGCAAAACCAAAAAAAAGAAGTTAGTTCTATGGAACAAGAACAATGCTGTTAATGTGGTTCAAGGATTAACAAATTTATAGACATTGTTATTGAGTTTATTACTCTATAGTTTCTACGAATGATTAAAACAATCAGTATTCAACCATTTCAAGTTCGTGCTTAGAGTTTCGGGAAGCTTTTTCGCTGATAAATATTGCCCACAATTAGGCATGTTGTGTAAGGATAAGCTATTTTTAGCGAAGATATACTCCAAAGGCTAAAAGTAAAGGTAAAATGATTTCTCACTTTTAAGGAAAACAAAACGTATCGTACGGTAACTTCTAAATGAAAACATAAACACAAATAAAAGTTTAGGTATTTGGAGCAATATGATTCAACAAAAACTATACAATACTTATTATAGCATACATTTCAATGTATTACAGTTTGTTTAATGAATATCTCCATCCCTGGCTAACCTTAATCTTCCCCCAAGAGTTTAAACAATTCATTCCACCTCTTCACTCCTTAATTGTAATACAATTTCGTTCACCCAACTAAACCACAGTGCACAGACGCTGCCTCGCCTGTTTCATCTCTCTTTCCTTAAATTTTGTTGCTGTTGTATTTATACACCACGCCATCTTTTGCGGTTTGCCGCCTTTATTAACAAAGAAAAATTCAATTCGTTTCCAAACAATACTTTGATTGTTATGCCATTGTTGAGTGCTGCAAGAAGATATCAGAAAAAGTAAAACAAACTACAACAACAACAAGTGGTGCGAGCTGGTATACAAAGTCAAAGCAGGCAACAACCTCATGCCAAAGCAACGCATCAGCGCCGAGATCTGCAAATTTATTACAAGTATTAGTTATCTGAACACACATACGCAGACATATGCAGCGTTGCATTTCGTTTTTGCATCGCCGATATTGTTGCTATGTATGTTGTTGCCTTCCTTTTAACCATTACAATGGAAAATTGAATAAGCCATCGGCGATGAAATGAAAAATATTGGCGTAATTTGCAGTTAAATTAACAATTGCTTTTATAGGGTTTGCAAATATACAAACATTATATGTGTATAAGCATGCTCATGTTTATATAAGTAATTCAGCATATATGCACATGTCATTGCTCTGCAAATGGTTCCATGATCGGTGACGCATTAATAGTTATTTGTTGCAAGCGAAAACAATTGTGGTAAAGGATAAACGTTGCGATTGCCATTTTGTGCACCAACACGCATTCATGCAACCTTTTATATATACAATTATGTCCATATAGTTGCGTGAAAATTACTTTGGCATCTCTCTCGGTTGCATATTGGCGCCCTACACTGCACACATTGCCGCTGGCGATTTTGAACAAACGTGCTACAAACAGGGAGGTATTTATTTTTCATTGTCTGTTTATATTATTGCATTCACTATTTACCTATTGTGCAACTAGCACTTTCGCATTGTCTTCGAGCAAGTAAATATACAAGTAAAGAGATTTCTTGAGATGCATTATTGAACCATAAACTGAAAAATAAAAATACATATACATATTGCATATCACAACAACTGAGTCCACAAAGCCCATAAATGACTGAGCCACAATCAGAATTCCACTTACTTGTTTTCAGATGGTTTATAAGTTTTACTACTTTTTATGGAACTGCTTCTCTGTTATAGGAATGTTTCGTTGAGTTCTCTTATTTTATTTTTTATTAACAAAATTCATCATAAGAAATGGAAATCAATCTAAAGAAATATGACTTCACTGTTCTTATCATCAACAAAAGTTTTAATCCTTCTGCAGCATTTCATTTTTATACTCTCGCAACAAAGTTGCTAAAGAGAGTATTATAGTTTTGTTATAACGGTTGTTTGTAAGTTCCTAAAACTAAAAGAGTCAGATATTGGGTATATATACCAAAAGGGTGACGAGTAGAGTTGAAAATCGGATGTCTGTCTGTCCGTCCGTCCGTCCTCGTCCGTCCGTCTGTCCGTCCGTCCGTCTGTCCGTCCGTCCGTCCGTCTGTCCGTCCGTCCGTGCAAGCTGTACTTGAGTAAAAATTGAGATATACATAATGAAACTTGGTACACGCATTTCTTGGCTCCATAAGAAGGTTAAGTTCGAAGATGGGAAAAATCGGTCCACTGCCACGCCACAAAATGGCGGAAACCGAAAACCTATAAAATGTCATAACTAAGCCATAAATAAAGATATTAAAGTGAAATTTGGCACAAAGGATCACATTAGGTAGGAGCATATTTGGAAGTAATTTTTGGAAGTGGGCGCGGCCCGCCCCCTATTAAGTTTTTTGTACATATCTCGGAAAACTACTATAGCTATGTCAACCAAAACTCTACATAATCGTTTCCTTCAGACATTTCCATATACAGTTTCAAAAATGGAAGAAATCGGATAATAACCACGCCCACCTACCATACAAAGGTTATGTTGAAAAATCACTAAAAGTGCGTCAACCGACTAACAAAAAACGTCAGAAACACAAAATTTTACGGAAGAAATGACAGAAGGAAGCTGCACCCAGACTTTTTTTTAAAAATGAAAATGGGCGTGGCGTCGCCCACTTTATGACCAAAAAGCATATCTCAGGAACTCCTCGACCGATTTCAATGAAATTCGGTATATAATATTTCCTTAACACCTGAATGACATGTACGAAATATGGTGAAATCGGTTCACAACCACGCCCTTCTTCCAATATAAAAAACTTTACACAAATACGGTATTTGAGCTGAGGTATCCCTTGTGGAAAAATTGTCGTGATCGGACTATAACTTTTCAAGGTCCCTGATATCGAACACGAAGAACTCAGTGCCTAACCTAACCTAACCTAATTTTCACCGAAAATATCGATAAATCTCTTAGAATTTAATTCTAATTAATTTTACAGCAAAATAAAAAAATATGTAAGTGACGGATAATGAAATCTCGATTATCACTCTATCATGCGAGAGTATAAAATGTTCGGTGGCACCCGAACTTAGCCCTTCCTTACTTGTTCTAGTTTCACTTTCAGTTTTGAAGTAATCAAATTTATTTTTTATTTTTTTGTAATTTTTTAAATTTGATAGGTAGTGCTCTGGGCATAGCTGAGGTAAGAGTCGAAAAATCACACTTTGACTCAGCTTAGCGATGTTCTTGTTGCTTGTGAGCTTTGATTAGATTTAATTGTCCTCCCGCCATGTTTGGTCGCAAGTGACCACTAATTCACGCCGGCAGCAGAATCTTTTTGTGCACACATCTCACTTTCATTAGAAAACTAATGTTCCGTAGTCACCTCACGAGACACAGTAGACTTCCACGGCAGTACCCACCTTCATCCACTAACTGCCACTTCTTTTGCAGTGCTTCACACCGCACAGCCCAACATGTACTCATCGAAGGCGAGAGAATAACTAAATGCACATAAGAAACATTATTTCTTGTATCTTCTTATTAAAATGCAAGCTGCGGTAGTGTCAGTTAATGACTACCGCGCTGACAGCCCCTGACTGCGGCGACCGCCATCGTTGAGGTGACGCCACCGTTTATTCTTTGCTGACGTCATTGTCATTAAACACTTTCACGCAAGATGTACATGTCATGTTGTATTATGCTGTACTGTGTCTTGTTAAGCTGTGAATCAGTGTTGGGTCTCATGCCCTCAGTTGAGCAGCCGAGTTATTGTCCTCACCGTCCACTTGCGCTGCTTTTTTATAATTGTCGGACTTAATTATTCTGCCATTTCTTGGTGTTGCATGGTGCACCAGCATTGTGGCAATGAAAATTAAGTTGGAGTTCAAACAAAAGTTGCATATCATCTTAACTGCATCAGCAAATTTAAAAATTTAATATTCTCATTGCCCTCTACAGCGTTTTGTGTGCCATTATATTTCAAGATTTATTTAATAATTATGTAAGGTATTATCGTAGTTTGTATAACCTTATTCAAGTGATCATATCTATCTGTTCCGAATACCACAAAGTGAATCTAGAACCATCTCCTCCGTTCCTACGACAGTCGGGTCTACTTAACCGGACCTGGATTTCTCATGTGGTCAAGAACCGTCAATTCTGCCGCTACATGAACAACAACCAAACAAAATCATCTCTATTTATATTTTTCAAATAGATGGCCCTTCTATCTTTTTCATATCGTGGAGCATTTATTTGTTTTTGCATCAGATAGAGTCTAAATTTCATTTTACCGACGCGTTAAGAATACAGTTTAATCCCCTGCTGGCTAATATTCTGTTTTAAACCTTACTAAACCTATAAGGTTCTTTATAGTCTCCATTAGATTTTATATTTTTGTTTCAACTCGCACCCATCCACTAACTCATTCTTAAACTCAAGTATTTTGCGTAAGTACAATTAAATTTCATAGGTAGTACTTTCTGAGTGGCTAAGGTAAGAGTCGAAATTCCCACACTTTGACCCAGCTTGGCGCGGTTATTGTAGCTTGTGAGCTTTTATTATAGGTTTTAGGGTTTTCATGGGAGCTTATTGAGCTTTAATTTTAGCTATTACGCTTTCACCACAATTTATAGAACTTTCCTTGTAGCACAAAGAGCTTTTTTGTAGCTTAGTGAGCTTTCATTGTAGGTATTGAGCTTTCATCATAATTTATTGAGCTTTCCTAGTGGCATAGTGAGTGTTTTAGTAGCTTATTAAGCTTTTACTAAACTTTATTGAGCTTTCGTTGCAGCATAAAAAGCTATTTGTAGCATAAAGAGCTTTTCTGCAGAATACTGAGCTTTCGCTATAATTTTTTGAGCTTTCCTTGTAGTACAAAGAGCTTTTGTGTAGCTTATTGAGCTTTTTCTAATTTTTTATCGAGCTTTTCTTGTAGCATAAAGATCTTTTTTTGTAGCTTATTGAGCTTTTAATAATTTATTAAGCTTTTATTTTATTTTTTTTTTGAACTTCAGAAATATAAAGAGTCAGTTACTTTCCTGATATTTTTCTGTTAGTTTTATATGAGTTAGGTTCCTCTAATGACCTTTCAATATTTTTAAAGTCGCATTTACATATTGGATCAATGCCAGCCGTTTTCTTCTAAGTGGCATTTTTAAGGGGTTCAATATATAAATTTTATGCAAATCGTTCATATAAAACGATTCACAACATATTTAAAGGAAAATAGACACAACAAATAGCTGCATCTACCTGCTGCTCCCATTTAAATCATCTCACTTGTAAGAAAGGCGCTAATTTTTCGTACCGCAAGCATTGTTGCTAGCTCTTACAATCACTTTCGCATTTAAACTAAATAGCATTTGCAACACTCGCTGCTAAGGCGGCACCTCCCTTCGGCCGTTTTCCAAGCTTTCATTAAGATTGTTAATTTAAGATCTGTTGCGTAATTTACTTTGCCACGTAAGGGCAACTGCTTTATGTGGTTCTAGTATAAATATGTTTTATTGTGTATGTTTAAGTGTACCTCCTTTTACTTTTAATACGAGAAAACTGCAGTGCTGACGATAAAATAGTTACGTCGTGGCTGCTCGCATACGCTGCTAACAAAGGATGTTGCACTTGCCACATTTTTGCGAACACTTTTTGATTTTTGCTATGTGCTGCAATGCCTGGCCGTGTCAAATGTGCGTTATGTTTTTGTGTATATGTATGTATGAATATGTGTATTAATTCAGCTGGCGTTATGTACATACATATGTACATACCACATATACAACCACATATGCACCTATATGGTGAATAATGACATGTTGCATGCATTCCATCGCCCCAACAAGCATATTCCCTGCAACATGCCACAAATAATCAACAGCGCAGTGCAATAAGGTGCATATTAACAATTCACAATTATCATGTATGTATGTGTGCGTGTCCATGTTTACCTTTTGTCGCGATTTACGCTTCATAAAACTGTCTCAACGTCCATCATTCCAAAGCATTCAAATACGACTTTATACTGGCCACAGACATAAATATACACTCGATGCTGGCTACCGCGGCATCAACTCGGCAATTGTGCATACAGTGAGGCAACTAAATTTCTATCAACGGAAACACAACTTTTTGCGTAATTGTATTAAATGAATTGTGCAACACAAGCGTGGCAAGTGCAATCATGAGCAAACGGGACAGCAAAAGACTTCATTTAACAGAACCCGCAAAAACAAAGCTTGCAACCAACAAACAGCAGATATTAGCGCCGTGGCGGCGACGCGGCAGCATGCAACACGAAATAATAATATTTGTTCCATCGATGCGCACACACACATACACATATAGAAGTTTTACAACCACTTTCCGATTGTGTGTCATTCCTCGAGACAGCCGCGGCTACTAACTTTCCGATCAAACTGTCCGATGTTAGAGCGTCGAGACCGCCCTTACACTGTACGCCAACCGCCATTTAAACGCCACCAATGTGGCTGCCATTGTCGTCCGTCCGGTGCCTGTTGCATTTTGCTCACTGCCTTTTTCCTCTGGTAATTACAGCTAGTACGCCTTGTTGCAGCTTCACTGTGTGTCTCACCGCCATGACTCCTGCCGTCGCCGCTCTTGCCACAAACGCGCCCTTTACACAAACCAATTGCATCGCGAAAGTTGCAGCAAAGCATAAAAAAAGTGGAATTCGGTTGCAGGTAGCCAAAATGCGGCAGAAAAACCAAAGAACTGAGAAAAAGTTGAATCAAAGCAAAAACAATTGTGTGAGAGCAAAATGCACAGCAGCCGCAACAATAAGCGCGCAACACATTTTACATGCCACAAAATGTGCTTGCTACTCTACTAGCCAGCGCACTGGCTAGCAGCGTTACACGAAGCTACTTGCATGTGTTCACTCAAAACCCTCGTCCCAAAGCTCCGCCGCCATTATACATATTTCATTTGCTCTTTAGTATTCAGTGTCACAATTTCTTATTTTATACATTTTTGAACACATATTACAAGTTTTGTTATTTTGTTTTTGTTTTTCAGACGCCATTTTTCTGCGGCACAAAACTCGAGCAGCTTCCTGCGGCAGCAGCCGCACTCGTCGTCGGTGTTTGATTGCTCTGTTGCAACTCTCGCATTTCTTACTTGTTTGTTGTTGTATTTGCTGTTATTGTTGTTGTTACATTGGCTTCCTCTCTGCTGTCAGGGTGCTAGCTTAGGCGCTCTGCGGTTCTTACGAATCGAATATTTTAGTTCTAATGTCTGGCTATATGTTTGTTGTTGTGTTTGTTTGTGTTTTCATATGTTCATGTGTACTTGTATATTGCCGTTGGCTTCACATTTCTTTTATTTTTGCAGTTGGTGCTACATTCTGTTTTACCTCTTTGCTAGTTGTTACAATTTGTGATTTTAGCTTTATGATGATTATAATTGTATGGAATGAATAGGAATTTGGCTTGTGATGGAAGTAGAAAGAAAGGAGGAATTTGTTAGATGGTTGATAAATGAAATAAAGCGCAATATTAGCAAGTAATGGAAAATTAAAGCAGCAGGCATTAACATTTTCTGGGAGTACGAAACACATCTTAGGGATCTGGAATTTCTAATTATTAAACTTGTTCAGGCTTAGTTCATTTATTTATATTTATATCACCTATTTATAAATTTATGTATTACATAGGAGAAGATATAATGAATTCAGAGAAATATATATGGAAATGATTATGTATAAAACCAACCTACTTAGCTTCCACGAAGAAGGTCTAATGCAAAGAAGTATTTTATTAGCTAGTTGAATTTAAAAGTTTCCTAGGCTAAGCAGCCGTAGCTGAGAGTTTACAGAAGATCCAACATTTCGAGCCAAATTTTGTTCAGCGATGATGCCCATTTTTGGCTCAATTTGTATATAAACAAGCAAAATTGACCCATTTGGGACGAAGAGAAATCTAAAGAAATTCAAAAGCTGCCATTTGAGGCAGAAAAAAAGTTTGGTGTGGTTTATAGGCCGGTGGAATCATCATCACTTCACATTTATCCAAAAATGATGGCGGTGAGAACGTAACCGTTAATGGCGACTGTTATCGCGTCATGATAACCGAAAAATTTGATACCTGAAATTGAAGATCGTAATCTCGGCTTCATTTGATTTCAACAAGACGGCGCCACTTCCCACACATCGCATTAATCAATGAATTTATTGATATAACACTTTGGTGAGTAGGTAATTTCACGTTTAAGACCGGTCGATTGACCATCAAGATCGTGTGATATCACATCGTTAGACTTTTCCCTGTGGTGGCAAAACATCACACATATCATTCGCCTGTTATCAGTTGAAATGCTCGAACGAATCACCGAAAATTGGACTTAAGGGATGGACTATCTGAAACGTAGCCGCAGGCAACATTTCAAAGAGATAATCTTGAAAAGAATACTCTTTCGAATGATAGTAAACATTCCCCATTTAATTTGTAGTTTATATGGAAACGGAAGCCCTTTTAATAGTTATTTTAATAAATAATAAATATATTTTGTATTTTTGGAAGACACAACACGAAAAAGCACAATTTAGATTTAAGATTTTTAATGCAATTTTTGTATTTCAAAAATAGACTTTTTTACATTTTTCTTCTTTTTCCACAACTCTTTTAGATTTCTTCACTGCAATTTTAGCATATTTAACTTCATCCTTCAATGTTTTGATTTAGTATGCACTGACTAGGAGATATTTAGTATGTGTAGTCATTGAAATTTTATCCAAAAGTAACTGTCCAATTTCCTATAATATAGCCAGTTGATTTAGCCATATCCGTCTGTCTATTTATACTCGAGGAAATGTAGATTTTAAATTTATCTCAATTTCTTTTACATTTAAGAAGCCGATCATTTGTCGAAACCGATATCAGTCACTACTACTTTCACATAAAGTGAATGATCGAAATCAAGCGCCTGTATGGAAGACTTTTCTATTTGAGAGGACTTTTTAATTTTCCGAAAATTGACATAGATTAGTGGCCAAGTTTTTACAACCCTCGAACAAATTGTTTCAATTGGTCTATAATAGCATACAGCTGTCACTAAAGCTTGCCGATAACCAAGGCGAAAATATATATTTAAGCCCTTTTGTGATTTGAAAAATTACCCTGTTAAGGGCATTATTTTGTCGGTGCAGCGGAAATTAACGTTTTTTTTTTGTTTTAAATATTTTTATGTTTTATATTATCGCTTGTTGTTTATTCACTAACCGCTACTGCACCGTTTGTTTATGTATTTACAGTTATTGGCCAACAAACCACGCCGCCGGAGTTGCCAATTTATGGTGATACGTACACGGAAATTGCACTGGATCTAGTCTTTCCAAAGGGGAATCCAACATTCCTGCTGGACGGCGAAAAATTGCAGCTGCTGCAGGCGCTCGATCGCGATGAGGAGAATCTGAGTCACATTGTCTTTCAGGTGAGTGCACGAAAACGACCACGAGCTAAGCTAATAGAACAAAGCTGAGCTGAAACTATAGACAAGCAGCGTGAGCGACGTGCTGAAGGCGGCTGGCTTGCGGTAAAATGTGGTTTACACTAGCAAGAACAACAAAAATAAATGCACATTTAGAAATGTATGTGTGTAGAGGAAAAAAGCACGCGGTGACTTGGCGCTGTGAGATTTTTTTGTGGTGAAATGCAAATTTTTTATGGCCAAATTTTACAGTTGCACGCCACAAAATGTGCCGGCCGGACAATAAAAATGTAAGTAAAAGTATGTAGAAGACTTAGCAAATAAACTGGAATATGCAAACGTTTGCCATTTCTGCCATTTGGCGTGCAGCGAGACAGTTTCTTTAGCACATCTTCTGCTTATGCAAACCACCAACGGAGTGCTTCCCTGTTTCGGTGTGTGTGTGTGTGTGTTATTTCTAGTTTGTTTATTTAAAACTATTGAGCGCTTTCATTAACTTATTTACATTTTATTGGTTATTTTTAATTTTATTTGAATTTTTTCTCATTTCGCTGCACCACAGGTTTCCTGTTCGATTCGCAACGCAACCAATAAGCGACGCAGCATTCCGATTATTGTGCGCGTATCTGATGTCAACGACAATGCGCCGCGCTTCATGAACACACCCTATGAGGTCACCGTGCCGGAGGTAAGCAATGAACAATCTCTATGCAATTACAAAAACAAGCAACACCATGCTGCCATCAGTGTGTGTGTGTGTAGAAATATTGGCAAAAAGCGCAGAAGAAAATTAAAACTTTCGTAAATCTAAAAAAAAAAAACATTTTTTTTGTATTTTCGCTTTATTTGCAAACTTAAGCAGTCGCTAGTTGGCTTCTTCGCCGCAATCTTGATAAGCTGCTTAGCGGGAAGCGACCTGCGTCGGCGCACCGGCTCACCATGTCGCTGCATTATCGCGAAGCGAAATTTAATTTCTTTATTTTTTACTTCACAATATGTAGAAAGATAAAACAGCAACAGCAACAAAAAACGATCTCGCTAGAATTAAACCA
>NC_064304.1:13407215-13587467 GCF_023373825.1 Bactrocera dorsalis | reverse complement strand
TATCCGCCGTCTACTTATTCTTTGCCTCAGCGCAATACGAATTTCATTTCCCAATCCAATTTATTTTCCTTTTTTTATTTATATCAAATAATTACAGCTTCCACACACACAATTACAACAATTCGTAAAGCCGCGCGGCTTTTTCTAGCCTTTATATCATCGAATGTTAAATAATTTTTATCAGGCCGCAGAACTTAATTACAAGCCGAAATATTGAAACTGCGCTTGGTTGATAAGTGTCTGCTCTTTGACTTTACATTAAGCTGCTGCGTCGGGAAGCACACTGCCGGCCTGTGTTATGTGCAACTTTTCATAAGTCAACGGTGAACAGCAGAAGTGGCACAACAGTTATGAAACTAAATTTTGATCATAAATTATCGTGGCTAAGTAGTAAGATAGCACTTATGAAAATGGAAATATTTTTACATAATTGTAAGATATGGTCTAAGAGTCCATTTTTTGGCGTACCAAGCGATGTATGTGTCCTTAAGACTCAAGAAATCGGGTGCCTCCAACTAAAAAATCTAATTTCATTATCTCATTCTATTTTCGTAATAAAAACTCTCCACCACTTCTAACTGCTCTGAAATTATAATCCAATTAGACGATGAATATTCGTACTAGACATTACTAAAAAAAGGTTACATACAATTATACTCACTCACTAACATATATATCAGCTTACAGCCAGCCTATTTAATACATTCTAAGCATTTTACGCCAACAATTAAATTAAATCTGCAATTATAAGATTTCAATCTAAGTGCTGTTTTATCGCGTTGCCCCGTTTGCGCATTACGTGTTGCATGCCGCTTGACACACATCGCCAGCACCGATGGTGAATGTCGTCTCCTCAGCAGCAGCTGCTACTAATCGCGCTTTGGCCACACTCTATGCCCAATTTGGTTTATGCTGTTGTTTTCTTTTCATTTTCCGTTATTCTTGCTGTCGCTAGACAAGCTTTCGAATGCTTGCTTTCACATTCGCCTTCTTTCAGCTGCTGTCGTTGTTTCTGATGATGATAGGCTGACAGGCCGTACAGGCAACATGCAACGGCGTGCACGGCTGCACGAGTGAGTGTCGATTGGTCAGGTGCAGCAGACAGCAGTCAAGCCACCGGCACTACAAAAACAACATTATCACTTAGAACGAGGCAGTGGCAAAGCAAGAGTTAGTGCTGTCGCTGGAGACCGTTATGTGCGCTTTTGTGATATTATGTTGCACAGGCGAAGCGCTGCCAAAAGGAAGAAGGCGAAAAAGCATACAAAAGCGTAACAGTTAGTGAAATAGTGGCAATGATCGCCGTTTGCGGGCTGCTCTTTAGCGCTCGGCGGCTCTGCTGTCGGCCAAAACAGGATGCCGCATTTGTTGTGTCTCGCGCCCTTCATTTTTGTGCCACTTTGGCTGCACATGCTTGTTAGCTTTTTTGTTTGGTTTTTTCTTTTCATGTTGCATGTGGCAGCGTTTACTGCCATGTGCTGTCACAGTTTATACAACATCCGCTACTCGCTGTTTTATCTTCCGTTGCCTTAAATTGTTGTTAAAGTTGTTTGTGTTATTCTTGATTATTTTATGCTGCTCAACCTCCTATCTTTTCTCCCAGATTCTGCTCGGTCATTTCAGCTGTTTGCTCTTTACTTTACTTTGTGAGTTGGTTGGTGGCCAATGTAATGCTGTTTCTTTTTGATTTATGTCGACACACTCGTAAAGAAAGGAACTCATGAAGCACAGATTCTTAATTCCTACCTTTGGCTATGTGTGTGCATAGTAAAGTATGAAAGGGTCTTCCAGTGAAATAAATTTAATATATGGGTATTTTTTTTAAGCAACTAGTTCTTAGCCGATCCAAAAGTGACTAGGACCAAACTTTGACTAGTTTGTAACTAGTTCAAAAGTAACTATTTCTTAAATTGGACATCAAAAATAGTCGTTTTTATGCTCGCCATGGGACTTTTGCGTTTTAATTATTGCAATTTTTTTTAAGTTGCAATTGCTGCATACATCTAGGCTGGTTTATTTTATTTTTTAGAGTCATTGATATGTAGCTTTACTACAAAAATGCTTTGCAACGAAATTAATTTTAGTTGTGTGTAATTTGGAATATACTCCTTATAAATAGTACGAAAATGCTTCATTGTAAGATTTTTTTTATTTTTGTTAAGCCACGTGCTGCTTTTCCAGTTTTTGCCTCAAGCCGCCGGCCACACATTGAAGCCTTTCTACACCAACACACACTTATTGCTGTTCTCTGGATTATTAAATTTATACCACTATCACTTTTATTGTTTTGTTGTTATTGCTTTTATCACAAAATTGTATGGGTTGTCGCTTATGCACCCAAAATGGGTTGCCACTCTTGACCATATTCGGTGTGGCATATCTTTGAATACAAATAACAGTAAGCAGTAAGTAAAGGCATGCAATAGCAACAACAAAAACACATAGCAAATAGCAAAAAAATCAGCATTGACATTGCAATGCGCGCGCTGAGTGGCATTAACGATTAGCGTTGCAACGCTGCTGCCGTCATGAACGGTCTGAGCAGCGCAAAAAATGCCTTTGAATTTACTGTTTCAAGGGTGAAGTTGCATAAATTCGAATGCAAAGTAGCTGGCAGTAACGATTTGCTGTATAATCGCAGGAAAATAGGCTTGCGAGAAGAAGTGGGGTAGAATGAGGAAAAAATAATAGCAAAAAAAAATTACAAAAAATAAATAGAAGCAAAAAAAACTTTAAAAAATCTTAAAACAACAAGCTGCAAAATTTAAAATTATTATGTACTCAAATAAAAGAAGTATTTCCTTTGAGAAAAAAAAAACGAAGAAAACGCATGCGCACTTATTTTGCATTGAAAATCATTTGAAGTCGATAGGAATGGTTCAAGATTAATGAGAATCATAATAACGTTTTTCGACAACTAATTTTGTATTAAATTCATTTTTATTATTTATAAATATGTATGTATTTTTATTATTTTACTTTCCACATGCCTACATACATACAAACGTTTACTATGTACCATTTCGTTATTTAGACACCCAACCGGTTAGCATAATCGAAAACTGTTTTAGTTGTTGGTATTCGTGCAAGGTGTTTGTTGTGGTTTATTTCAGACTATTTAGCGCCAGTGATAGAATTTACATTTTACGTAATTGTCGTAAATAATTCGTGCAACATGTTCTAAATTGTTTTTAAAGTAGCTTACAGCATTCGACAGTTAGCTATATAAATTTCATTCAAATTTAACACAAAAAAAAAACAAGAATTTATCAAGAACTAACCAGTTTTGCATATACGAGCTTGAATTGCGATAAATGGCAACTTACTTTATTGGTTTGTACTTGAAAATTCAGCCAATTCGCAACCATAGTTAAGAGATGAATGTATTGTCCTTGAAAGTGCATAAAAATTTTCCATAAAATACCTACAGAAACAATAACAAATATTTTTCAATATTTTGTATATTTTCTAGGCCAAGAATATTGAAGGCGTGAACTTGTTTGTAAAGTAAACAAGTGAAGGTACAAGTGATATTTAATATTACTTTATCTCATAAAGAAGTGTTTAAATTGTGAGAAATCGGGGCAATAAAATGAATTTTTCCTAAATTATAATGAAATTCATGAAATACTCGAATTTTTTGCAAAGACATAAGTCTTAATAACTCGTATACATATTTATTTTCAACAGTTCTTCTTATGTATATTATTTTACTTAGTATATTTTTTTTTATTAAAATATTTATTTATAATTTATTTTTTATGTTTTATTTATTCATGTTTTTTTTTTTTTTGCATTTTAGCCACACATTGTCTGCCCTTTGAGTCGAAGTGCAGCAGCAAGCACAGTTCGTGCATTATTGTTCTTATTGTTGCTTAGTTGTCAACAAATCGAGTGTATTTTGGCCAAATCACAGCTGTGCGAAGTTGAAACGGGACAAACGTATTATACTATATTGGATATTGAATAGAGTCGTGGTGATTGTAAGCAGAAAATTATAAAATATGTTTTTCGTACATATAAGTTCACGCTCGACCACTAGATCAATCTCGCAATCTATTTGCAGAAAAATACAGGGATGTATCTATACATCAATAACGCCATGACAACGTGGCTACCAAGATAATAAGATAATATTTATCTAGTGAAGCTAAATGTCTACAATTTTGCAAAGATTTGCAAAAAACCGAAAACAGAATGGTGGAAGGAAGCGACATTTTTACTTCAATCTCCTGTGGATCTCAACTATCAGTTAGAATAGAAATCATTACTTGCAGCACCGAATCAAACATGATTCCGGGCGTCAAAAGAGAGGAAAAGGAGACTAAATAATAGAATTCTTGATATTACTTGATATTTTGAATACATCACTTTGGTTAGAGTTTAAATTTCGGTTTTGGGATATAGATTGTATATTTATATACAATTGTTTAAAAATTGTTAATAATTATATTAATAATTTAAGTTTTCATGATTCATATCTTCATTTAAAACACTTTTAACCACAAAATTTAATATTTAATGTACCAATATGTGATATTTTTAATTATTATTATTCAATTAATGAATCTATTGATGTTTTAGAAAATTTATTAAAATATCAATATTATAATGATCATGAAAAAATTTAAGAATTTTTACAAAATTTTTATTATATAATGTTATTGATAAATTGGTTCCAAAAAAAATTACTATGTTTATATTAAGTCCGCCGAATGCTGGCAAAAATTTGTTTTTCGGTACTTTTATTCATTATTGTTTAAATTTTGGACAAGTAGGAAATTTTAATAGATATTGTAATTTTGCTTTAATGGAAAGTGTAGATAAAAGAATATATTATGAAATGGACCAATAACATGTTAGAAGCATCTGCTACAGAAACATTAAAACTGTTATTTGCTGGTGATACAGTTACAGCTAAAGTAAAATATTGTAATGAGACTGTTATAATAAGAACACCTCTTATATTGTTTTATCAAATCATGATGTTTTTCCAAGTGATTTTGCTTTTATATCTAGAATGTTTGTATATAAATGGCGACCATGTATTCATTTGAAAAATAAAAAAAAAAAACCACATCCATATCTTCATATTTTTTATTGAAAAATATAATATAATACAATAAAATTATAAAATTTGTAAATCTTTTGTTATATTTAAAACTAAAAACTCTTCATCAGTTTCTTCTTGCTCTTCTTAGTTTAGTTTAGCAATTCTTCCGTCTTCGTCATCAGTTACACCAAACAGAATCTGACCATCACTATAAGCTCCATTTTAATTTGCATAAACTGAAACTTCTAAAGGCCAGCTAAAACTCGTTCCTTTTCCAAATACATACATACATTAACAACTTCAGCCGTTTTTGGCAACATGTCATATTCTGCTTCACTTAAATAGAATGGTACAAAATTTACTGGTATTAGAAGTAGTAGCTTGATCCATAGTTGCAGCCGTTTGAGTATTTTCCGTGCTATATCCATAGCTTGTTATAATTCTAGTTTTAGAAAACTTGTAACGCTATCTCGGCACGGTCTACTGGGGCGTATCCATGGGACCCCTGTAGAAGTGGTAGTATCTTCACCCCCGTAGTAGGGCCACTCCCGGCACCACTTTGTCGAATATTAACTTCCTGATCGATATCCGTATTATTAATATTAGTATCCAAATTAGAACGCTTTTCAATGAAGAGAAAATCTCCGCTACTACTTGTATCGCTTTCACTATCTGGTCTGTGTCGTTTATTGGTATTTCATCTTTTACGACGACGACGAGGTGCTGGCCGCTGATTGGCTGACGACTTTTCCCTCGGCTTCTGTCGCATACAACTCTTTTCTCAACTCCACTTAAATTTCCCTTTGAACTAATTCAAATATTCTGGTTCCACTCACATTAATATCAAACAAAAAAATTGCATTAAAAATATAAACCTAACAAGCATCATTAATCAAAATGGCATAGAAATGTACCAACAAACATATGTATGTGGGTCACAGCAGCTAGAACAACTTGCGTTTATGTTGCAGAAGCGTCGAATTTACTTAGTAGCAATTTGTGGTCACACAACACTTTTCATAATAGTAATAATCAAGTACATAATCGTAAAAGGTGTATAGTTCTCCAGCAAAGCGTGTTGTAAGTTTTTGAGTTAATGACTTTTATAGCTGGAAAAAAGTTAAGTATACGCCCTGGACGACGTACGGCAAAGTGTCAGCCACAAAAATTAACGCACAATATCAACGCAGGCATTGCAACTAGAGAAATTCATCGCACATTTGTTATTTGCAACAAGCTGCAGTAAGAACAACAACAACTACAACAACAGCTACTAGTCGGCCCATTTCATAAGTTGCTGTGTGGAATGAATTGCTGAGCTACGCCAACCGCCTTGCCACTATATTAGGTCTCAATAAATGAATCAGTTTCATGGGTATTTCAACAAGTAAAATAACAAAAAGTACAAAAACAACAATGTGCAAGGCAAACGCATAAAATCGAGGCAAAAAATGGCAACATAAATGTTTATATACGCTGATGATGATGATGCGTTGCCAGTTGTTGGCTATACTACAAAAAAAAGTAACAGCAGAGCTGGAGTGCTGTACACATTAGGTTGCACGTGACGCTATTTAAAGGCGCCTACCGATTCGCTGCAATTGTAATTGCAAACGCCAAGTACACACACACATTCATATGTGTACCTACACACCTACATACGTATATCTAGCTGGCACCCTTCTTGTGTTGCTTATCGACTGCATATCGTGTTGCAAGCTGCCAAGTGTTTAATGTTCAAGCTATGACTCGTATGTTGCAGATTACGTGCGTGCCACTGCCGCCACTATTATTAAAGTGTGCCTGCTGTTTGTTGTTGTTGTTGCTATTATTGTTTGTTGTTTCGCTACAGCGATTGTGTTGCGATAGCAAAAGCAGATCATTTTACTTTTATGCGCCTGCCATTTCACTGTGGCAGTTGAAGGCGAATAAAAATAAATCTCATTACTAGAATCTAGTCGAAGTGTTATTTTCCTTAGCTATTCTCAGTTATACTTCTTTGGTACTGCGCCTTATTATTGTTGCTCTCATATCCTGCAGCAAATTCAGCATTGAAGGCTGTTGCTTTTGTAGCACAGTGACACAGTGTGTTATGCTCATCATTATATATCAATTTTTGGCTTTGGAATTTTTTGTCCTTAAACATTATTTTGAATTAACAATGTAACTGTCAAAGATACTTAAAGTAAGAAACCAGCGAAAAGTCGCATTCGAAATCTCAAAATATAATATAACTTCTCGACATCTACTCTTTATTTATATAATTTACTGTATTCGAGGGAACATTTTCTATAATTTGAGAAGTTTTAAGCCATCGAGAAGTTTTTTACTTGATACTTTGAAGTTTTTCCACAATTAAGTTTTAGTACGAAGGTCTACATTTAGGCGCTTTGAACTAAAAAGCTTGACAAAAAACTCAAAATGGAGCATTGTCGAAAACTTACTATAGAAATAAGGATGCTAAAATTGTTCCAGAACCAAAAAAAAGTTAGTTCTATGGAACAAGAACAATGCTGTTAATGTGGTTCAACGAATAACAAAAACTATAGACATTGTTATTCAGTTTATTACTCTATAGTTTCTATGAATGACCAAAACAATCAGTATTCAACTATTTCAAGTTCGCACTAAGAGTTTCGAGAAGCTTTTTCGCCGATAATATTGCCCACAATTAGGCGTATTGTGTAAGGATGAGCTATTTTTAGCAAAGACACACACCAAAGGTTAAAAGTAAAGGTAAATTTCTCAGTTTTAAGGAAAATAAAATATATCGTACGGTAACCTCTAAATAAAAACATAAACACAAATAAAAGTTTAGGTATTTGGAGCAATATGATTCAAAAAAGTTATACAATTATATATTATAGCATACATTTCAATGTGTTACAGTTTGTTTAATGAATATTTCCATCCCTGGCTATCCTTAATCTTCCCCCGAGAGCTTAAACAATTCACTCTTTCCTCCTAACACTCCTTAATTGTAATACAATTTCGTTCACCCAACTAAACCACAATGCAAAGGCGCTACCTCGCCTGGTTCATCTCTCTTTCCTTAAATTTTGTTGCTGTTGTATTTATACACCACACCAACTTTTGCGGTTTGCCGCCTTTGCTAACAAAGAAAAATCGTTTTTAAACAATACTTTGATTGTAATGCCATTGTTGAATGCTGCGCGAAGATATCTGAACAAGTAAAACTGACTACAACAACAGCAAGTGCTGCTAGCTGGTATTCAAAGTCATAGCAGGCAGCAACCTCATGCCAAAGTAACGCATCAGCGCGGAGATCTTCAAATTTATTACAAGTATTAGTTATATGCTAACACACACACGCAGACATATGCAGCGCTGCATTTTATTTCTACGTTGCTGCCTTCCTTTTAACCATTACAATGGAAAATTGAATAAGCCATCGGCGATGAAATGAAAAATATTGGCGTAATTTGCAGTTAAATTAACAATTGCTTTTATAGGGTTTGCAAACATACACACACACACAGATATATTATATATAAGCATGTTCATGTTTATATAAGTAATTCAGCATATACGCACATGTCATTGCTCTGCACATGGTTCTTTGGTCGGTGCCGCAGTAAAAGTCATTTGTTGCAAGCGAAAACAATAGTGGTAAAGGATAAACGTTGCGATTGCCATTTTGTGCACCAACATGCATACATGCAACCCTATATATATACAATTATGTCTATCTAGTTGCGTGAAAATTACTTTGGCATCTCTCTCGGTTGCATATTGGCGCCCTACACTGCACACATTGCCGCTGGCGATTTTGAACAAACGTGCTACAAACAGGGAGGTATTTATTTTTCATTGTTTGTTTATATACGTATTATTGCATTCACTGTTTACCTATCGTGCAACTGGCACATTCGCATTGTCTTCGGGGATGTAAATATACAAGTAAAGAGATTTCCTGAGATTATTATTGAACCACAAACTGAAAAATAAAAATATGTAGATATATTGTATGTATATCACAACAATTGAGTCCACAGTGCTCATAAATGACTGAGCCACGATCAGGACTCCACTTACTTGTTTTCAGATGGCTTATAAGTTTTACTATTTTTTGTAGAACTGCTCCTCTGTTATAGGAATGTTTCGTTAAGTTCTCTGTTTTTTATTAACAAAATTCATCATAAGAAATAGAAATCAATCTAAAGAAATATGACTTTACTGTTCTTATCATCAACAAAAGTTTTAATCCTGCTGCAGCCTTTCATTTTTCTAGTTTCACTTCCAGTTTTGAAGGAATCAAATTTTTTTTTATATTTTTTTTAAGAATTAGTTCATAGATTTTAGAGTAAAATATGGGAGTAAAATATGGGTATCTATATGAGGTAAGATCTTAGCAATACTTCAATTTCTTTGGGAAACATTTTCTGTCACTACAACAACAACAAATAAGCTATTTTTTTTTATCAGCTAAGCCATGTTATTGTTGCTTGTGAGCTTTGATTAGATTTAATTGTCCTGCCGCCATGTTTGGTGGCAAGTGACCACTAATTCACACCGGCAGCAGAATCTTTTTGTGCACACAACTCACCTTCATTAGAAAACTAATGTTCCGTAGTCACCTCACGAGACACAGTAGACTTACACGGCAGTCCCTACCTTCATCCACTAACTGCCACTTCTTTTGCGGCGCTTCACACCACACAGCCCAACATGTGCTCATCGAAGGCGAGAGAAAAACTAAATGCACATAAGAAACATTATTTCTTGTATCTTCGTATTAAAATGCAAGCTGGGGTAGTGTCAGTTAATGACTACTGCGGCGACCGCCATCGTTGAGGTGACGCCACCGTTTATTCTTTGCTGACGTCATTGTCATTAAACACTTTCACGCAAGATGTACATGTCATGTTGTATTATGCTGTGCTGTGCCTTGCTAAGCTATGAATCAGTGTTGGGTCTCATGCCCTCAGTTGAGTTATTGTCCTCACCGTCCACTTGCGCTGCTTTTTTATAATTGTCGGACTTAATTATTCTACCATTTCTTGATGTTGCATGGTGCACCAGCATCGTGGCAATAAAAATTAAGTTGGAGTTGAAACAAAAGTTGCATATCATCTTAACTGCATCAGCAGTGTTAGTGTTCTCTAGAATGCAATTCATTTTACAAGTTTAATATTCTCATTGCCCTCTACAGCGTTTTGTGTGCCATTATATTTCAAGATTTATTTAACAATTATGTAAGGTATTATCGTAGTTTGTACAGGGTAGGGCCATTAAAGTTGACCCATCTGGCAACGCTGTAACTTTTAACAGCGCTGACAAATCGGTATGACAAATGTCATTACCGCGTTAGAAGCGTCATTCGAAGATAATTTATACCATGGAACAGTACACTCCAAAAGAACGCGCTGAAATTGTTCAGCTTTATATTCAAAATAACTTTTCAATTGTGTTAACTCAACGTGCGTTTCGCAAAAAAAAATAAAGTGAAAAGTGCTCCAGTTAAGAACACAATTAAGTCTTTATACGCAAAATTTGTGAACACCGGTAATCTCAGTAATGCCAGTCATGCATCCAGACAACGCACAAGACGTTCTGATGAAAATATCGAAGCTGTACGAGCCAGTATTGAGGAGACTCCATCGACATCGAGTTATCGCCGCTCTCAGGAATTAGACATCTCTCGCACCACTCTCCGACGCATAATTCATAAAGATTTGAAGATGTTTCCATATAAAATTCAAATGGCACAAAAACTAAACCCAGCTGATTATCCGCGACGCCTTAATTTTGGCAAATGGGCCCCCGGCGATTGATATCGAAAAATGGTGATGTTGACTGGCCACCGAGATCACCAGATTTGACGCCACCAGACTTTTATTTGTGGGGTTATTTGAAATCCAAGGTATACGCTAATAAGCCAAAGACCTTAGCTCAACTGAAAGCCAACATTCGACGTGAAACAGCCGCCATATCATCCGAAACATTGGCCAAAGTCATGGAAAATGTCGAAAAAAGAGTGCATTTAGCTGTCAAAGCTAAAGGTCTAAAAGGATCTAATTTTTAAATATTAGCTGAAACAAATCCCCTTGGACCAAAATAAATTATTTTTGAAATGAACAAAAAACATTGTTTTCTTTTGTTCTTTTTTTTTAGAAAACAAATGGGTCAACTTAAATGGCCTACCCGTTATAACCTATTTAAGAGATCATATCTTCTCTGTTCCGAATACCTCCAAGTGAATCTAGAACCATCTCCTCCGTCCCCTACGACAGTCGGGTCTACGTAACCAGACCTGGGTTTTTCAAGGGTCAAGAACTATTCAACTCTGCCGCTACAAGAACAACAACCGAACAAAATCATCTCTATTTATATTTTTTCAAATAAATGGCCTTTCTGTCTTTTTCATATCGTGGAGCATTTATTTGTTTTTGCATCAGATAGAGTCTAAATTTCATTTTACCGACGCGTTAAGAATACAGTTTAATCCCCTGCAGGCTAATATTCTATTTTAAACCTTATTAAACCTATAAGGTTCTTTATAGTCTGCATTAGGTTTTACATTTTTGTTTTAACTCGCAGCCATCCACTAACTCATTATTAAACCCACTGTAAGCATTTTGCGTAAGCACAACTAAATTCGTAGGTAGTGCTTTCTGAGTGGCTGAGGTAAGAGTCGAAATTCCCACACTTTGACCCAGCTTGGCGCGGTTATTGTTGCTTGTGAGCTTTTATCATAGGTTTTTGGGTTTTAATGGGAGCTTATTGAGCTTTAATTTCAGCTATTACGCTTTCACTACAATTAATTGAACCTTCCTTGTAGCACAAAGAGCTTTTTGTAGCTTATTGAGCTTTCATTGTAGGTATTGAGCTTTCAACATAACTTATTAAGCTTTCCTTGTGACATAGAGAGTCTTTTAGTAGCTTATTAAGCTTTTACTAAACTTAATTGAGCTTTCCTTGCAGCATCAAAAGATATTTGCAGCAAAAAGAGGATTTCTGCAGCGTACTGAGCTTTCACAATAATTTTTTGAGCTTTTCTTGTAGTACAAAGAGCTTTTGTGTAGCTTATTGAGCTTTTAGTATAATTTATTGAGCTTTTGTTTTGGTTTTTGGAGCTTTAGAAAATATAAAAAATCTGTTTCTTTACTAATATTTTTCTGATAGTTTTATATGAATTAGGTTCCTCTAATTTGGTGCAAATCGTTCATACAAGGCTATTTATAACATATTTTAAGGGAAATGGACACAACAAATAGCTGCATCTACCCGCTATCTCACATTTCAATCATCTCACTTGTAAGAAAAAGCACTAATTTTTCGTATTGTAAGCATTGTTGCAAGCACCAACAATCACTCTCGTATCTAAACTAAATAGCATTTGCAACACTCGCTGCTAAGGGGGCACCTCCCTTCGGCCGTTTTCCAAGCTTTCATTAAGATTGTTAATTTAAGATCTGTAGCGTAATTTACTTTGCCACGTAAGGGCAACTGCTTCATGTGGTTCTAGTACAAATATAACCAAGCATTTATATATGTGTAAGTGTATGGGTGCTTGTTTATGTTTAAGTGTACCTCCTTTTACTTTTAATACGAGAAAACTGCAGTGCTGACGATAAAATAGTTACGTCGCATTTAATAGACGCCGTGGCTGCTCGCACACGCAAAACAAAGGATGTTGCACTTGCCACATTTTTGCAAACACTTTTTGATTTTTGCTATATGCTGCAATGACTGGCCGTGTCAAATGTGCGTTCAAAAGGAAATTTATGTTTTTGTGTATATGTATGTATGAATATGTGTATTAATTCAGCTGGCGTTATGTACATACATATGTACATACCACATATACATATGCACCTATATGGTGAATAATGACATATTTCATGCATTCCATCGTCCCAACAAGCATAAACTTACAATTATCATGTCTGTATATGTGTGTGTTCATGTTTACCTTTTGTCGCGATTTACGCTTCATAAAACTGTCTCAACGTCCATCATTCCAAAGCATTCAAATAGGACTTTATACTGGCCACAGACATAAATATACACTCAATGCTGGCTACCGCGGCATCAACTGGGCAATTGTGCATACAGCGAGGCATATAAATTTCCATCAACGGAAACACAACTTTTTGCGTAATTGTATTAAATGAATTGTGCAACACAAGCGTGGCAAGTGGAATCATGAGCAAACGGGGCAGCAAAAAGCCTTCAAACAAACCAAAACAAAGCTTGCAACCAACAAACAGCAGTCAATATTAGCGCTGTGGCGGCGACGCGGCAGCATGCAACACGAAATAATAATCTTTGTTGCGTCGATGCGCACACACACATAAACATATAGAAGTCTTACAACCACTTTCCGATTGTGGCAGTCATTCCTTAAGACAGCCGCGGCTACTAACTTTCCGATCAAACTGTCCGATGTTAGAGCGTCGAAACCGCCCTTACACTGTACGCCAACCGCCATTTAAACGCCACCAATGTGGCTGCCATTGTCGTCCGTCCGGTGCCTCCTGCATTTTGCTCACTGCCTTTTTCCTCTGGTAATTACAGCTGGTACGCCTTGTTGCAGCTTCACTGTGTGTCTCAACGCCATGACGCTTGCCGTCGCCGCTCTAGCCACAAACGCGCTCTTTACACAAACCAATTGCATCACGAAAGTTGCAGCAAAGCATAAAAAAAGTGGAATTCGGTTGCAGGTAGCCAAAATGCGGCAGCAAAACCAAAGAACTGAGAAAAAGTTGAATCAAAGCAAAAACAATTGTGTGAGAGCAAAATGCACAGCAGCCGCAACAATAAGCGCGCAACACATTTTACATGCCACAAAATATGCTTGCGCACTGGATAGCAGCGTTACACGAAGCTACTTGCATGTGTTCACTCAAAACCCTCGCCCCAAAGCTCCGCCGCCATTATATTTCATTTGCTCTTTGGTCTTCAGTGCCACAATTTCTTATTTATGCATTTTTGAACACATATTACAAGTTTTGTTATTGTTGTTTTTGTTTTTCATGCGCGATTTTTCTGCGACACAAAACTCGAGCAGCTTTCTGCGGCAGCAGCAGCACTCGTCGTCGGTGTTTGATTGCTCTGTTGCATATCTCGCATTTCTTACTTGTTTGTTATTGTATTTGCTGTTATTTTTGTTGTTACATTGGCTTCCTCTCTGCTGTCAGGGTGCTAGCTTAGACGCTCTGCGGTTCTTACGAATCGAATATTATAGTGTTCTAATGCTCGCCTGTATGTTTGTTGTTCTATTTGTTTGTGTTTTCATATGTTCATGTGTACTTGTATATTGCCGTTGGCTTCACATTTCTGTTATTTTTGCAGTTGCTGCTACATTCTGTTTTACCCCTTTGCTAGTTGTTACAACTTGTGATTTTAGCTTTAGGTTAGGTATCTGGTATAATGATTATAATTGTGTGGCACGAATAGGAAGTTGGCTTGTAATGGAAGTAGAAAGAAATGAGGAATTCGTTAGATGGCTGATAAATGAAATAAAGCGCAATATTAGCAGGTAATGGGAAATTAAAGCAGCTGGCATTAACACTTTCTGGGAGTACGAAAAACACCTTAGGGATCTGGAATTTCGAACTACTTGTTCAGGCTTAGTTCATAAATGCCATTTATTTGTATTTATGAGTATATCACCTATTTATAAATTTTATGTATTACATAGGAGAAGATATAATGAATTCAGGGAAATGTATATGGAAATGATATGTATAAACCACCTACTTAGCTTCCACGAAGAAGGTATAGTGCAAAGAAGTATTTTATTAGCTAGTTGAATTTAAAAGTTTCCTAGGCTAAGCAGCCGTAGCTGAGAGTTTACAGAAGATCAAACATTTCGTGCCAAATTTTCTTCAGCGAAGATGCCTATTTTTGGCTCAATGTATATATAAACAAGCAAAATTGACCCATTTGGGACGAAGAGAAATCTAAAGAAATTCAAAAGCTGCCATTTGAGGCAGAAAAAAAAAGTTTGATGTGGTTTATAGGCCGGTGGAATCATCATCACTTCACATTTATCCAAAAATGATGCCGGTGAGAACGTAACCGTCAATGGCGACTGTTATCGCGTCATGATGAACGACAAATTTGATACCTGAAATTGAAGATCGTAATCTCGGCTTCATTTGATTTACACAAGACGGCGCCACTTCCCACACATTGCATCAATCAAATGATTTATTAATAGAACACTTTGGTGAGTAGGTAATTTCACGCTTTGAACCGGTCAATTGACAATCAAGATCGTGTGACATCACATCGTTAGACTTTTCCCTGTGGTGGCAAAACATCACACATATCATTCGCCTGTTATCAGTTGAAATGCTCGAACGAATCACCGAAAATTGGACTTAAGGGATGGACTATCTGAAACGTAGCCGCAGGCAACATTTCAAAGAGATAATCTTGAAAAGAATACTCTTTCGAATGATAGTAAATATGTATTCCACATTTAATTTGTAGTTTATATGAAAACGGAAGACCCTTTAATAGTTATTTTAATAAATATTAAATATATTTTGTATTATTGGAAGACACACAAAGAAAAAAATACAATTTAGAGTTACAAGTTTTTAACGCATTTTTTTATTTCAAAAGTATGTTTTTTTACAATTTTATTCTTTTTCCACAACTTTTTTAGATTTCTTCACTGAAATTTTAGCGTTTTTAGCTTTATCTTTCAATGTTTTGATTTATTATGCACTGACTAGGATATACATGTTTAGTAGTCAATGAAATTTTATCCAAAAGTAACTGTCCGATTTTCTATAATATAGCCAGTTGATTTAGCCATATTCGTCTGTCTATTTATACTCGAGGAAATGTAGATGTTAAATTTTTCTCACTTTCTTTTACATTTAAGAAGCCGATCATTTGTCGAAACCGATATCAGTCACTACTACTTTCACATAAAGTGAATGATCGAAATCAAGTGCCTGTATGGAAGACTTTTCTATTTGAGAGGACTTTTTATTTTTCCGAAAATTGGCATAGATTAGTGGCCAAGTTTTTACAACCCTCGAACAAATTCTTTCAATTGGTCCAGTATAGCATACAGCTGTCACTAAAGCTTGCCGATAACTAAGACGAAAATATATATTTAAGCCCTTTTGTGATTTGAAAAATGACCCTGTTAAGGGTATTATTTTGTCGGTGCAGCTGAAATTAACATTTTCCTTTGTTTTAGATGTTTTTATGCTTTATATTATCGCTTGTTGTTTATTCCCAAACCGCTACTGCACCGTTTGTTTATGTATTTACAGTTATTGGCCAACAAACTACGCCGCCGGAGTTGCTAATTTACGGTGATCCCTACACGGAAATTGCACTGGATCTAGTCTTCCCAAATGGGAATCCGACATTCCTGCTGGACGGCAAAAAATTGCAGCTGTTGCAGCCGCTCAATCGCGATGAGGAGAATCTGAGTCACATTGTCTTTCAGGTGAGTGCACGAAAACGATCACGAGCTAAGCTAATAGAACAAAGCTAAGCTGAAACTATAGAGAAGCAGCGTGAGCGACGTGCTGAAGGCGGCTGGCTTGCGGTAAAATGTGGTTTACGCTAGCCAGAACAACAAAAAGAAATGCACAGTTGTATGTGTGTAGAGGAAAAAGCCCGCGGTGACTTGCCGCTGTGAGATTTTTTTTTGGGGGATATGCAAATTTTTTATGGCTGAATTTTACAGTTGCACGCCACAAAATATGCCGGCCGGCCAACAAAAATGTGAGTAAAAGTATGTAGAAAACTTAGCAAATAAACTGAAATATGTAAGCGTTTTATGGCTGCTTTACTTATGCCATTTGGCGTGCAGCGCAACAGTTTCTTAAGCCCATCTTCTGCTTATGCAAACCAGCAACGGAATGCTTTCCTGATTCTGAGTCTGTATGTGTTATTATTTCTGGTTACTTTGTTTATTTAAAACTATTGAGCGCTTTCATTGTGTTTACTTATCTTTGATTTTTTAAGTTTATTTTAATTTGTTTTTTCTCATTTCGCTGCACCACAGGTTTCCTGTTCGATTCGCAACGCAACCAATAAGCGACGCAGCATTCCGATTATTGTGCGCGTATCTGATGTCAACGACAATGCGCCGCGCTTCATGAACACACCCTATGAGGTCACCGTGCCGGAGGTAAGCAATGAACAATCCTTATGCAATTACAAAAACAAGCAACACCATGCTTCCATCAGTGTGTGTGTGGAAATATTGGCAAAGAGCGCAGATGAAAATTAAAACTTTCCTAAATCTACAAAAAGCATTTTTGTTTTTTGTATTTTAGCTTTATTTGCAACCTTAAGCAGTTGCTAGCTAGCCTCTTCGCCGCAATCTTGATAAGCTGCTTAGCGGGAAGCGACCTGCGTCGGCGCACCGGCTCGCTATGTCGCTGCATTATCGCGAAGCTAAATTTAATTTCTTTATTTTTTACTTCACAATATGTAGGAAGACAAAACAACAACAGCAACAAAAAACGATCTCGCTAGAATTAAACCACAATCACCGTGGCAACAAAAACAATTAAATGCACTTAATTCTAAGGCACTGTGTCTCCCGCTTCGACGTTCGGTGCCTGTTGCACCCTCTTCCCGTTGCTAGTTTGTTCGCGTTGTGCGCACCAGCCAAGTTCACCAACCTGGTGGGTGGTTTTCATTGATCGCAACTGGTTTTTTGCCCCACATACACTTCCGTTTCTACTAAACTGCAAAACCAAACCAACAAAAATTGCTCGCAACCATTTATGGGCTTCTACCTGCTGAACATGAAGCGATATATGTAGCTTGGGAAGTCAGAGCGGCTTCAGTTCTTGCTCAATTTGTATTTTGAACGCTCTCAACTTCAAATCTTTACGTGAAATGCATCAAATCGTTCCATTCGTCAGTCCGAGTTGCCAGCTACGGCTGCTATATATTCTTCACTGCTGGAGGTGGTTTATTCGGTAGAATATTATCCAATAATGAATGCAAGGTCACCAGATGGATAATCGTTATTCAAGCATAAGTATTTCAATGAAAAAATGCCAAACATTTACTTATATCTCTTTTGGTATAATATTTTCCATTATATCAAATTGAATTTGGCTGGTTATGCAATAATAAATTTTTTGGAAAATAAAGTTCTTTTACGAGATTTTGCGATATTATTTTTAATCATCAATCATCTATAAATTTTAGGTTTTTAAATATATGTACGAGGGCTGTCCGATAAATAACCGACCTAGCCATGATGCACGCGACTTTTTCAAAATTTTTTTTTTATTTTTCTACATAGTCTCCTTGTAACTCCACGCACTTCTCCCAGCGATGCTCCATCTCTGCAACCCTTCCAAATAGTACTTGGCATCTTTGTCTGCAAAATACGAGTTCACGAAAGAGATTGCCTCTTCATTTGACGAAAATCTCTGGCCAGCGAGCGCAGTTTTAAGTTGAGGAAACAAAAAAATTCGCTTGGTGTTAGATCCGGTGAATAAGGTGGATGGTCAAGCAGTTCGAACCGCAATTCGTGGATTTTCACCATGGCGACTGGTGAGGTGTGAGAGGGTGCGTTGTCTGGGTGGAACAAGACTTTCTGTTTTTGCAAATGTGGCCGCTTGTGCGATATTTCTTCCGTTCGCTTGTCCGATAATGATCCGTAGTATGCTCCTGTTATAGTTTTCCTTTTTCAAGATAGTCGATAAAAATAATTCCATGGCTGTCCCAAAAAATACTCGCCATCACTTTCCCAGCCGAATACACAGCTTTAGGATTTTGTGGGGCTGGTCCCCCCTTTTCAATCCTCTGTTTAGATTGGCTTTTTGTTTCGGGCGTATAATGATGAATCCAAGTTTCGTCTACAGTTATCAATCGGCGCCAAAACTCGGTCTTATTGCCTCTAAACTGAGCCAACAGAGCGCTGGAAACGTTCATGCGCGCACGTTTGTGGTCTAGCGTAAGCAAACGCGGCACCCAACGCGCGGACAGCTTTCCCATGCCCAAATCTTGGTTTAATATGTGACAAACAGTTTCTTTTGACATCTTCATAATCTCAGCTATTTCCCTAACTTTAATCCGGCGGTCGTCTAGTACCAATTGATGAACTTTAGCGATGTCATCGTCAGTGGTTACAGTTTTTGGACGCCCAGGACGTTCATCATCTTCCAAGCTCCTGCGACCACCTTTAAATTCAGCTGCCCAAAATTTTACGGAGGTAAACGATGGTGCAGAGTCACCATACACAGAGTCCAACTCATCTTTGATTTGTGATGGAGTTTTGCCTTTCAAAAATAACAATTTAATTACAGCTCGATATTCAATTTTTTCCATTTTGGGTAAATCACCGAAATAGACTCACAAAAACGACTGTCAACAGATAATTGCGCAAGATGAATTTCTGAAATTTTGGCGAGTAGCTATTATAATATGCACAATTTGAAGTAGAAACTTTTTTTTCAGATGTGCCGCTAGCTTCACGTTGAGGTCGGTTATTTATCGGACAGCCCTCGTATACCAAAACTCTAACCACTAAATTTATAATTCCTCGCAGACATACACACTACTTTAATAATAAGCGTTGGTGCTTGCAACAGACAACAGGGAACAGCTGTCAGATTGACAGACATGCAAACAAAATCTCAAGTATTCCCAAACAAAATTTCTCAACCCCAGTACTATGTAAGTTTGTTCCCGTAAACACAAAATATGGAATGCGGCAGTATAAATATTTTAAATTCGTAATACTTTTGAGCACTGAGGAGTTCTGAGCAATTTTGTACTCTCACATACGTGTCATAGATATATCTTAGAGTTTTCTGGCTTCAAGCTAGATGAAAAAGTTTAAATCATAGCTTTAGATCGGAACTATATTTTCTACCGAGCTGGCGTCTTTACTCCGATCCTAAATCGATAAATGAGAGTTATAAGCCACATGATCTGAGAAAACCTTACGAGGATGATGATGATTATGGATTTGATGATGACGATGATAATAAATGATGATAATGATTATGATGAAATGATGATGATGATCATCGTGATGATAACGAATAATTGCTGGTGATGAAGATGTTAATTTAAATGATGATGAAGATGATAATGATGAGGATCATAATGATATTGAATTAATGTTGGTGATGAAGATAATAATCACAATGATGATAATGACTATGATGATAATGATGCTTTCGATAATGATGATGATAACGATGATTGAGTTAATGATAATGATGACGACGATGGTGATGGTAATGACAATGCTGAAGATGATAATGACGTTAATAATTGTGCTAGTGATGATGATTATGATTGTGGACTTATTGACGACGATAGCGATGATGATAATGAAAGAATGATGTAAATCACAATGACGGTCATGATGATAATGAAGATGATGATGATGATAATTATGATAATGTGGAAGACGATGACGATCGTGATGGTGATGACAATGTTGCTGTTGAAGATGATAATAACGATAATAATAATACTAGTGATGATGATGATGGCAATGACAATAAAAAAATTGCAAATGAATCAGAATTAAGTATAAACTATTAAATCTATGTTGAGTCTCTCTTCGGAGCTTTACTCCCCTATAAAATCACTTGGTCTAATATCGTCGGCGATACCATTAGTAACCATCCCTAGTTTACTTTGGTTCTCAACACGTATTTTAAAATATTAAACATCAGTCTAAAATAATATTCAATAATAGAACAATTGAATAAAATCCTTATTATTTGTTTTTTTAAAAGTTAATTGCTTAAAATTGGAAAATGGATTATTAAGACCTAGACGCTTCCAAATGTCTTTTGTTTTACATTAAACAAATTAATTAACTTACAACAAATAAATAAACTAAGCACTATAAAATAGTTTGGAGCCTACTCATGCAGCCTGAAATGCAAACAGTCCATTTTGTGGCGACAGCACTAAAATAAAGGGAGTCATCATCAAAGACAATATTTCAAACATTCATACATACTGCCCAAATATACATAAAGACATATTATAACATATGGAGAAAACTATCAATTGCCTCCACAAACAACAAGTAAATCACGTTAAAAACAAGCAAATGCTGAAATCCGGCAACGCAGCCAGAGCAATAAATTATATAGACAAGTTGTTTGCTCGACGGACAGCAGCCAAAAGTGAAAAAACCCAAAACAAACCACGCTGCGACATAAACGAGGTTCAAAGGCAAAAATAAAACGAAAAAAAAAATCACCTCAATTTTGTGCATATTTTTGTTAATTAAGTGACGCTCTGTTGCTTGGTCGCTCAGTCGCTTGGAGAGTTGTCAATTTGACGCACTTTAAAGTTGATTTGAGAAGTTGCTGCGGCAGTTAGTCGGCGCAAGTACTTAGCAACATGTTGCTTTTAATGAAGCCAATGCGCAACATGTTGCTGGCGAAGCATGTCACACGACACGCAAGTCTACACGAACGACAACCGATAATGGTGGCTGAGTCTTCTTTATTATTTACATATTTTCTGATATTTTTTTATTATTTTTTCATTTATCTTTCGTCATACTTTTTCTGTTTCCAGCCAATTTTCGATGCATACACGTTTAAGCAAATGCATTTTTGGTCGCATGTTGTATTGTGGTTTCCCACAGGCGTAAAAATGCACATTGCATTCTTCCACAAATGCTTGGCCTACACACACATATACACTCACTTGCAGTATCTATGTGCGATTTTTGCACAAAACTTGCAACATGCTGCACTGCTATATATCAATCGGCTGTTGGCAGCAGCACCTGTTGGCACCGTTTCAAAGAGATGTCTATACGCTTACACCACTTCACTCCTACCCTACCGCGCCCCCTCTCTCCCAAGCCACTTTATGTTCTTAAGTTGCTCGTTTGCTGTCAACACAAATCCAGTTCAACGGGAATGACTTGGCCGCAAATAGATCACTCAGTCAGCGTAAATTTCTTTTGACTAGCGCCTGTTTGCCGCTTAGCCACCTCCCCGCGCTGCACCTCCATGTTGCACGCTCTTAAGCATGCGGAAATTGATTATTACAAGTTGGTCGTCGCTTAAAAGAGCTCTGCTGCTCTTTTTGCATTAATTTTTTTTTCTCCTTTCGCCGTTTTTGTTATTTTGCCTTGCGGCTGCCATCTTAATTGTGCCATTTGTAAGGAAATTGCGCCATTAATAAATACATTAGGGAAATCAAATTAAGTTATTAAGTCGGCAATGGCATGTACTGTTATACGCCACAAGCACACTTACTTATTCTTGCTTTAAAGTCCACGCCACTACTGCCACTGACACCAGCTGCCATTGCAAGTTATTTGCTGTGTGCCATTGCTTCAATTCATAAATTGTGCGGCAGGCGTTTGAAGTTTAACTATTTGCATAATAACGGTAGTCGTTAGTGTCAAATTTCATTCACTTGGCAAGTGAGGAAGAGAGAGAGAGAAGCTTACAGCATTGCTTAAGCGGCCCACTCACGACAAATTTGTTTGACAAATCTGTTTGAAGACGGTTGAGCACTCACGACAAACCGATTTGACAAACTTTATTTCTATTGTGTGCTTCGCGGAGTGAACATGTCTGATTATAACGCGGATGATGTAATTGCGCTGCTAGTAACACACCAGTGCATGAAGCGAAAAAAGTCAAATGCAAAAAAAAAAAATAATGAAGAAAGAATGGATGAAAGAGTGGTTATGTGAGAGATATAACCACTCACATGTAAAACTGTTAAATTCAATGGAGCTGACTGCTCCTGACGATTTTAAAAACTTCCTCAGGATGGATTCCAAAACATATATGGATCTCCTTACTGCAGTCACTCCTGTAATAAAAAAGGAAGACACAGGAATGCGTGAAGCGATTACAGCAAATGAAAGACTCTCCGCAACATTGAGGTTCCTCACAACTGGACAAAGTTTTGAGGATCTCAAATTCTTAACAAAGATTTCCCCACAATCTTTAGGCAGAATAACAATTGAGACGTGCATAGCAATAATTTCATCATTAAAATCGTTTATTACGGTATGTAAAAAATAATATTATTTATATTCTTTGTTATCGCTGTTGGAACGAGTTTGTTGGAGTTATTATTTCCTGAGATATAACTCTCACAGATTGATGTTCTGGAAAAATTTCCTCGGATGGAAGCATTTGCAAACTAAGTAGCAAAGACGAAAAGCTTGATTCGTTAGTTGGAGTTGAGTTTGCAAATCTTTGAACAACAGGATACCTCAATGGCTGCATTCCAAGGTTAAGGCTGCTCGAAAAGGAAAGTTTATTCAGCTGACCATGCATTAGAGTGTCGTCAATTATGCGTTTTGGCAAAATTTTTTTGTTGTTCGTTCATTTTGGGATATAACATGGACCATCCTGCAAAAACGTCTGATTCATCCCTTTTCGACGGTTTATTCATTTTGTCCAAATGTGCAACAGCTTTTTCCAAAAATTCCGAGCCATCATATTTTCGTTTTTTTTTTAATGAGAGGGCTGAAAGATTATAATAAATTCCCTTTAATATTCCAGATTCCAAGTAATGCAGAAGAATGGAAAGTAATTTCTGATGATTTTGAGAAAAAGTGGAATTTTAACAATTGCATTGGGGCCATCGACGGCAAGCATGTGCACATTAAAAAAACCGTCAAAATCTGGGTCTTTCTATTTTAATTATAAGAAGAGTTTTAGTATTGTGATGATGGCGGCGGTCAATGCAAACTACGAATTCATATCAGTGGAAGTGGAAACAAATGGCAAAGCATCAGATGCAGGTGTTTTCGCGCAATCCAAGTTGAAGTATTTATATGATGAAGGGCTTCTATGTTTACCTGAGCCGGAAAAGCTACCACTGTCCGAAGATATATTTCCATTCGTATTCGTAGGGGATGATGCATCTCCTCTCTCGAAAAATCTAATGAAACCGTACAGCCGCTCTAATTTATCGATCGAACAGCAAATCTTTAACTACCGACTTTCTAGAGCTCGACGTATTGTAGAAAACGCATTTGGCATTTTAGCCAGCCGTTTTCGGGTATTTCACACTGACATAATGTTGAGTCCAGAAAGAGCCACATTAATTGCAACTGCCTGTTGCTATTTACACAATTATTTAAAAGTAAAAAATGAGTCAATTTATTTGAGAAACTCCAACGAAATGGATACTGGGATTATTACAAATGACTATTTGACAGATTTGGAGCCGACAAAGTGTACCAACTCTTCCAACAACGCCAAGCATGTTCGCGATAAATTTTGTAATTACTTTAGTACTGTTGGTGCAGTGCCTTGGCAGAAAAAATTTGTATAAGCTCTATCAATTTTTGTAATAACTCCAATTTTTCTCAAAATAAAGATTTATTGCTTTTCATAATCTACGAGTATGTACTTACTTTTTCAATATCGATAGATTCGTCGAATGAGCAAAATCCATCTGTTTGCATCTCTTGGTCACCCAAAAATTCCAACTTATTGAAGTACCATAGATTTGGTACATATATTTCCCCAGCACCTGCCCCAGACTTTTCGCTCTTGCGTACCTTCACCAATTCACGTCTATATGCAGTGCGTAAACAATTCACTTTTTTTTTCACTGCGTCAATTGTCGCATCCTTATCAATTTCTTTATATTTCGAAAGTAAATTTTTTCACGACTTATCTTTTTGGCATTTATTCTTATAATTTTCACTTTTGCATTGCCATAAGGCCGGTTCATTTTTAAATAATTCAATAAAGTCTTCTAAAAAATTTTTGCTCACGCTTGCCATTTTTTTATCCAACCAACCGACCAAATGTTTGCAAACCACGCCACTCACGACAAACGAATCTACAAATCGGTTGTTAGTTTTTAAAATTTGTCGCAAACCTTCAATCCGTTTGACAACATGCCTACTCACGACAAAAAACACCTCAAACTCAAACAGATTTTGTCAAACAAATTTGTCGTGAGTGGGCCGCTTTAGGGTGGGTCATCTAACGTTTTATATTTGAATTATCTCTATTTCGACATTGGAAACTTCAAATACCATTCGGAAAGTGGCAGATTTTCAGTAAAAAGTGTAAAATTTACGAAATGGGTCGCTATTCACTATTCTACAGTTCGCAGATTGGGCAGAAGATCGTTTGCCCATAGGATGGTCAATTTTACCGAAAAATCATCTTTTCGGACGAGGCTCATTTCCACCTCGATGGTTACGTTAACAAGCAGAATTGTCGCATTTGGGGCACAGAAAATCCGCACGTAATCGTCGAGAAGCCAATGCACCCAGCACGAATCACTGTATGGTGCGGTTTTTGGTCTAGTGGAATCAGCAGCCCATTTTTCTTCGAAAATGAAGAAGGAACCGCCGCAATGTTAACCGAATTTTTCTTCAAGCAAATTGAAGAGGAAGACTTGGACAACATTTTGTTCCAGCAGGACGGCGCTACGTGCCATACAGCAAACGCTACACTCAATATTTTCCGCCCTATCTTTAGATTTAAAATTTTATATGGCCCACCCGTTTTATGAATCTTTGTAGAAACTCTGACGAATTGAAGTGGTAAATATTCTTCAAATAATTTGAATTCAGTTTAAAACCGTTACTGACCAACACATACAGTTTTAGTACTTTGTCACTCTAAAAATTATAATTTAGTTTTTTTTTTGGAAATTTATTATAAATGAATTTCTCAATAGATGAAAATTAACAAATGAAATGCTGTGCTATAAGAAAAAATATTGTAAATTGAAGTTTTACATTTTGCAAAATAAAAAATATTTCTAAAAATAATCAACCAATTTTTTAAACCCTCAAAGGCCAGCCTGATTTTCAATTTCATATATCGTTTATTTATATTAAATCTTTGATAACTCAAAACCAAAGAGATCAATTTTGCAACTATTATTATTTTATGGTCTTATAACCCATGTTGCAGTTAACTAATTTGACTCTTAATTGCCTCTTAATTAACAAGTACATGCAATAAATTGGAGAATGTTAATTTGGCTGAGGCACAACCAGTCGTTTTGCTATAAATTGCAGGCAATGTTTTTACGACCATCATCCGCTACAGTCAGAAGCCAAAAATATTTACAGCCAACATTGTAAATGCTTGTGGCATTAGCGGCAGTGGCTGTTATAAAATTGTGCTGTATTTAAAGAGTTAAAAGTTTATTGAAAAAGTAAAGACAACTCAGAAATTTTAAATTTTAAGTATTTTTTCAACCGCTTAACATAAAAAGCTAAACTAAAAATTTAACAGTCATCGACTAACTCTCTTGCAGACTAGACGTTTGTTTTTGCGCGTACGGAGTTTTTTTGATTTCTTTCTTTCTCAGCTCGGCTTATCCGCTTTTTCTCTTTCTTTCTATTTCTGTGCATACGCTTACTTTTGTTTACGTGAACTTTAAAAACACGTGCACCATGGCCCCGGGGCCACCAAACATTAACGCAAATCGATTTGCGTTATTAGATACTGGACCAAAAAGAAAAAAAAAACAAAATTGATTCAAGTGCCCTTCAAACCGATTTCCCCTTTCTGCCTGAAACTAAAGTGAATGATCCAAAATTTGTCGTGATTGAATCAACCGATCCCTCCAAGCCTATTTCATCTTACTCGTGCTTTGCAATTCATCGTGGTATCAAACAAATTAGTAGTGAGGTTCACTCCATCTCTACTCTTCGTGACGGAAAACTACTTATCCTTGTAAAAAGCAATAAAATCGCCGAAAAGTTTATAAAAGCAAAACAACTCGAAAATGTGTGCTCCATCTCAGCCAAGCTACATGAATCGCTAAACTACGTGAAAGGAACAGTGTTTGCCCCATTTCTTAACAATGTAGCTGAAGAAGAAATTGTTAAGGAATTAAGCTCCCAAGGAGTTGTAGCAGCATACAAGTTTAAAAAAACCTTCGACGGTAACCTTCACCCCTCCGGAGTCGTGTTACTCACATTTAATCTTTACCATCTTCCCAGTAAGATCGACATTGCTTGGTGCAAAGTTTTGGTTCGCCAATATATACCACTCCCCATGCGCTGCAAATCTTGCCAGCTCCTTGGGCATACGAAAAACTATTGTAAACGGTCACCTCTTTGTGCAAATTGTTCCCTACCTCCCCATTCCCCATCTGACTGTGAACGCACTTTCTGTGCTAACTGCGCACAGCCACATCCCTCCTCTTCCAAAGAATGTCCAAAATTTCTACAATCCAAAGAGATAATAAAAATAAAAACGATAGACAAATGCTCAATGGGAGAAGCTATAAAAAAGCACAAACAAAAACTAAATATAACAAATTCACCCAGTTACTCCTACGCCGGCATTGCATCGAGCGCAAATACTAGCAAAACAAATATAATAATAACAGCAGCTACAACAAACAATAAAAGCTCTCCCACTTACGCACAGAGCATTAAAAACTCAAATAATATCAACCACAAAAACTACGAAGAAGCAACCATAGATACGAGTATTGAAATTTCCAATTCCTCTTCCAATCAAATTGCCCCCATTGAACAAATTAATTATTCTGACTCCCATATAGTTAAATCAAACAAAACAGCAAAAGAAAACGATAATATTCCCACAACACAAAATACTAACAAACACAACTTAACTTTTAACTCTCCGACTTCCGAATTTCAACTCACTGATCGTATCGAGACAGACACTAACTACAATAGAAATCATTTCTCTTCATCCAAACCACTTTCCTCTTCCCCAAAATCCCAGCCACTCTTCCAACCTCTCCCATCACTCGCCCAAGTATTAGCTGCTACTATAAACCAAAATACGTCTGATAACGAAATGGAATAAAAAGAAAAACAACAACTAATAAACACTAATAAATACATATTTGCCTCTCCTTTTTACTTTGATTAAGTTTTATGACGTTAAAAATTCTCCAGTGGAATATAAACGGGTATTCCAACAACTATCACGAGCTGCAATTGCTTATCAAAGAGAAAAGCCCAGACGTAATATGTATGCAAGAGACACATATCCCACTAACACAAATATCCAATCCCTTTTATCCCAAACAGTACTTAGGCTATTTCTCTAACTTAAATAACATCCAAACTAACAAACAAGGTGTTGGTATCCTAATAAAAAGATACATCCCACATGAAGTTATAAATATAACTTCATCTATATCAACCATAGCACTAAAATTAAATCTGAACTTGCCATTTGGTATAGCAAGTACATACATCCACCCCCAGCAAGTTTTCAGTGAAACTGACTTAAGTAACTTACTTCAGCAATTACCCACCCCAATTTTGTGGACTGGCGACTTTAATGCCTGGAACCATCTGTGGGGCTCACAAAAATCTAATGCCAGAGGATCAATAATTGAAAATTTCATATTAAATCATCACTTAGTGTTATTAAATAATGGATCTCCTACTCATTTTTCAACCCATTCAACATTAACTCACGTCGACTTGTCTTTAGCTTCCCCTCAACTTTCTCCCAGAATTAAATGGGATATTTCCACTGATCTGAAAGGCAGCGACCATTTCCCCATCTCTATCACTGTTCAAACCAACCTCCACCCTATCAAATATAACCACCGCCCCATATTCAAAACAGACTTCGCTAAGTGGGATGTATTTCAAGCAGAGATCACAAAAAATATAAAAAGCTCGCCAATTGACAATATCAATCAAGAAAGTGCCTCTATTACCAAAATCATACGCTCTGCAGCCAACAAATCGATACCCCAATCTAAAAAGAAACTTGCTAAGGACTTTCCAATTTGGTGGAACGCCGATCTTAAATATCTTCGTGACCAGAAAAATAAATATTGGAAGGTTTTCAAAAATTCTATGTCCGACACTAACCTTACCAACTACAAAAAGTCAAACGCGTGTTTTAAAAGAGCGGTTAAGGCTGCTAAGAGGAGAAGTTTCGAAGCTTTTACCTCACAAATTAATCCTTCTTCAACCCCAAAAAGGATTTGGTCTGACATAAAACGTATAACTGGCATTCCCCATAATCCTGTCACAGCTATTCAGACAAATAATAAAGTCCTGACCAACTCTGAAGAAATCGCTGATACTTTCGCTCAACTTTGGGCTCAATACTCCAACGATGACAATTTTTGTGAGGAATATGTCAGGGAAAAGCAACACTGGCTTTCCATGGTGTACGCCCCACAAAGTCTGTCTGTGTCTGCGACTTGCGTAGAAAATAAAATCACACTCTGTGAATTGATATCAGCACTTCAACACGCAAAAGGCAAAACGCCGGGTATCGATCGCATATCGTACCCCATGCTCTCAAATCTGCCCCAAATAGCCAAACAAAGACTACTTTCACTATATAATAGCATTTTTGAAAAAGGTTCATACCCACACTCTTGGCGAATAGCGACGGTCATACCCATTATTAAACCAAATAAGCCTGCCGACTTGCCTTCTTCATACAGACCAATTTCTTTGCTATCCTGCCTCAGCAAAATTTTCGAAAAAATCATTGCAAAAAGATTAATTTGGTTCGTTACAAAAAACAAGCACATCAAGCAAAATCAAACCGCATTTAGGAACAAGCGCAGTACGATTGACTCACTTATCCAGCTACAGCATTTTGTTTCTAACACTGTTGCAACCAAAAACCATGCCACAATCTTGTCCACCGATTTCGAAAAAGCGTTCGATCGCGTAGGACTTCACGCAGTGCTGAGCCAACTCGCAGCCTGGAAGGTTGGTCCTAAAGCTTTTATGATAGTAAAGGCCTTCATGACACATCGTCAGTTTCGAGTTCGAGTCAATAATATATTTTCCAATGTAAATTCCCTTAAAAATGGTATACCACAAGGCTCCCCGCTCTCTGTAATTTTATTTATTATTGCTTTTGACAAACTTACCGACATTTGTTTAAATATTAAGAACATTAAGCTAACTTTGTACGCGGATGACGCTATTATTTATACTAATTTAAAAGACCCACTGAAAATTAACGAAACTTTTCAAAAAATACTTTTAGAATTTAAAAAATGGGGTGCCCGCACCGGAGCATCTATCTCAATTTCAAAATGTAAATTACTACATATCTGCAAGAAGAAAAATTGTAATTATCCTCAACTTATATTTGATAACACTGCAATAGAATCTGTTAATAACTTAAAAATCTTAGGAATTTTTTTTGACAACAAATTCAATTTTAAATACCAATGCCTTAGTCTTCGAAAAAACCTTTTCAAAAGGCTCAATATAATTAAATACTTATCTAGTAAGCGTTCATTTATACATACAAATACTCTAATTAATATTACAAGAGCTATAATACTCTCTAAAGTCGATTATGGCTTACCGATTTATGGATGGTGTGCCAATACAAATATAAAGCAATTGGAGGCTCCATACCATGCTGCGATTCGCCGTAGCATAAATGCGTTTCCCACATCACCAGTAAAAAGCATCTTGGGTGAAAGTGGTCTACCATCAATAAAAGAGAGAATTTACGAAACGACGGTCCAACTACTTCCAAAACTGCTAAATTCGCCGAACGCTGATCTTCATAAAATGCTTAGAAAAGCCGCAAGACACAAAAAAAAATTCCAGCTTAAGTCCACGCTTCAACGCTGCCTTGGGTATGGCTCAGCCATAAACATACTTCTACCATCCAAGACGAGCAAAATCAACATTCAGCCGGAATGGCTAATAAACGAAGTCACTATAGATACCTCATTGCACGATTTCAAAAAATTTAACACCAATAATGCCACCTTCCAACAACATTTTCTTGAAATCGCTAACGAATACAAGTGTAAAAAATTTTCGGCTATTTATACTGATGGCTCCAAAGCAACAAATACAGCTTTCGGAGTTACAACATCCAATGGGACAATCATTACCGGCGGAATTCTTCCTTCTCATTCATCTGTTTTCACTGCCGAAGCTTTTGCCATCCACAAAGCTTTAGAATATACCACCCGACAAAAAGGCAAGTTCGTAATCTGCTCTGACAGCTTTTCTTGTTTAAATGCAATCCGTAATATACGCAATAACTCTACAATAATATCAAAAATTCGAGACACATGCATCAAAAATAAACGAAAAATAGCTTTGCTCTGGGTACCAGGCCACGTCGGAATTGCTGGGAACGAGCATGCAGACAATGCCGCTAAGTACTTCGAGTCAGCACCGACTCTTCTCCATGAGTTTCATGACGAAAATGACCTTAGAAAACGGTTACAAAAGCATGTACAGGAAAGAAGACGCGCGGACTGGAGAAATTTCGAACACCCGTATAAAAACTTCAACCCACTTCGAAATAAAATTTACTACCCTAGCAATATATCTCGACTGAAAGCAACCGTATTTACACGTTTAAGAATCGGCCATACACAAATCACACATCAGCACCTACTCACCGGAAATCCTAAGTCATCTTGCCCCTTCTGCTCCAACACACTATCCGTGGATCACATCTTACGCACCTGTCCAGCTTTAGAGAGTATTAGGCATAAACACTTTATTTCTGCTCATTATCAAACACTGTTAAAAACACCATCTTTTGAAAATATTACATGTATTTATAATTTTCTAGTGGAATGTAACATACATAATATGATATAATATAGATTTGTTATAATATCGGAGTCGATGGCCAAAGCTGCTCGCACTCCTCCTTATCATTAGGTTTAATAGCCTGTATATTTTTCCTAATAAATGTAATAATAATAATAATAATAAATTTAAGATACAATCATTTTTTTTTATTTTTTTTAAATTTTTTTTTAAGTTTTTCTTTTTTGTTTTGTCTACTAACTATAAACAGTTAGTACCAGATATATACAATTTAACATAAATTCTCTGAAATAGCCTAGTCTTCATATAGGTGAGGTTAAACTGGTAGGCCCAATAACTCACGCTTAGACCATTTTTGGTTCTTTGCGATACAAGAGGGAGTTCCGTTACTAAGTCCATGAGGAGTGGTCATCCTCTATGATACTTACGCTTTATGTAAATTTTAACTGACTCTGTGGCCTCACTATCGATACATTCTCCAGTTTATCATATCATAGAGACCCAAAGATGCTTACAGCGCAGTCTTGCCAATGCGAGAGAAGTGTACAAGAGGTGCTCCATTGTTTCCCTAGTGCCTTGTTCTAGACATTTCCTGCAGTCTTCTCGGACGTTAAGCTTAATTCTGTGGGAGTGTAGCAAAAAGTCGGCAAAATTTCCTCTTAGCTGTAACCTCCGTTCTGGCTTCAAATGGAGCACGGGTATCGCTTCTTACAATGTCATGATTTCATGCTGGCTCCTGTCAGAGTCACTGCATTGCAGGCAGGCGGCTCCTAGCGAAGGCTGAAGTATTTTCTGAATCAACCCCTTATGATGCACAGCTTTATATGCATTCTTAGAAATAGCTGATTGAGTAATACAACGTCCTTTGCTAATAACGTACCTGGCCGTATTTATATAAACAATAAACGGAAAAATAAAAGGTTTTTCTTGTCACCTGATTTTAACAAAGGTTTTTGTAACATAATTTTAGGTGTTCAAACCTGTGGCTCATTACTTTTTTTATTGCCAGTGTCTGCACGATCAATCTACTTATGCTCTTAGTTTTAATTCTTACAGTTTTCTTCATCGTCACCATAGCGCTAAGCCGTGATGATGCCAATTTGCTGTAGTAATAATAAACAGACAAACCTGTTTATGCACTTGAACTCCAGCTGATCGTAGAACAAGTAAATTTTTTATTTTTCTTCTTATAAAAATATTATAGCTGTCTAAACCACTTTCAATTTTAACCTTCGAAAACTGCGATGTCTCTTAGAAAAGTTTCCTTTTTTATTTTTCAAAGTCATTCTATGCACATGAGCAATACTCCCACTCGCTTTGATTTGTGCATGTCATGCAGCATACGAAAAGTGGCACACACACAATCGTAAAGATTCGTTTAAGTATGTAGGAGATTGTATACATATGCACTAATACTGACTTCTAGTTCGCTTATTTTTTGTTATAATACATACTACACAGTCTTTATGCCTCAAACCGAACTGCAGCCTGCTTAGTCATTTCCTGTGTAAACAATTCACACAGTTATCCAGTTTATGGTTTTTACATATTAAATATTCCATATTTTATGCGTTTTGGGTACTTTAGCGCAGCCAGAGCAGACATATAAACCCGAACGCTCTAATAAATTGTTCAAAGTGGTCGCAGAAAAGTAAAAAAAACTACTAAAAGTGTACTCACTTTCGTTTAGTACAACAAACATGCTACTTACATAGTTTGCATAATATTTACGCTCTGACTTCAGTTTGCGGCGAGTAACTGTGCATTTTAGTGTTTCTTATTATATGCGGCAGCATGTTGGTTTTGCACACGGCTGTAGTTCACGCGCTCCGCTTGTGTCTAGAAATATTAGTTTCCCATATTGTGCGTTGTTGTTCCAATTCTTGCCTTAGTTTTTCATACTTCGTATAGTTGTTATTAGTTTATATGCAAGGCGGTACGTAAAAATATAAATTAGCAATCTTGTAAGCGGTAGTTAATTTTTAATTTTTTATGAGGTGTTATTAACTACCGAGTGGCGGCACTCAGTATTAATTAAAAAGATAAACACCAGAAAAGCCAAAAACAGCTAAATGCGCAAGTGTGTACAAATTCTCGTTTTATATTCAAAAACAAAACTATTTAGTGTTGTTTATGCACTTGAGCAAGCTTTTGGCGTTTGCTTTTGTAGTTTTGCTCAGCTGCAATTCGCCAGATTTTATGCTTTATAAAAAATAATCTAAACTGAAATTGCCTTTTTAATGCATCTGCAGCTATTTTATCACACTCATAGTTCTTAATGAATGCGGCAATATGTATGAGCCATTGTAAAACTGCTTGTTCGCAAGAAGTTCGTGTCTTAAGTCTTTTGTAGTCAAACTACTCACAGCAGCTGTTTGCATCTGCAGGCATTTTCAGAACAATATGGTAATTATGCTATGTAATTTGTTACTTTTATGTTTTTTTTTTATTATCTACAGTATTTTGAAAATTTTTGCACACTAATTGTAGAATTTAATGATATAATAAGCTCCAAATATTTTGTACAAAATTTTAAAATATTTGAAAAATAAGTGGTACTAGTTGTATATAATCAGCAAAAAAATGTTCTAACTAATTGACAAATTGCCGTATTTTTGGCTATTTGAAAAGCCCACCATATCCGAAACCAGCAAACAGTCATGCCAGACGCGTGGCATACGTAGCTTTCTTGCAGTAACGTGTCTGACTGCATTGTGCACTCGCACGCTCTAGCCAAAAAATATTAATATACGTTTGACAATTAAGTAATGAGACTAATTTTATTGCCGCGCTTGTGGTAAACCCGTGACCTTGAAATTCCCTTTCCCTTTTTTCGACATCTCTCACCTCTCCACTGATATATGTACCATCGCTCCAGCTTGTTTAGTTCGCCTGCTGCGTCAAGTTGAAAAAGCTGGCATGTCGAAGGTGAAAACGATGATTATTGCCTTTTTTGATAGCCGTAGAATCGTCCACAAAGAATTCGTTCCACCGGAGAAAACTGTGAATCAAGTCTACTATTGCCAAGTACTCGAAAGATTGCGAAAACGAGTCAACAGGGTGCGCCCAGACATCGCTCGTAACTGGATCCTTCATCACGACAACACGCCGTGCCACACCGCCCTCAGCGTGTCCCAGTATTTGGCCTCTAAAGGGATCGCTGTGTTGCAACAGCCGCCTTATTCGCCCGACATGTCACCCTGTGACTTTTTTTGTTTCCTAAAACAAAATCGGTGGTCAAAGGAACCCATTTTGAGTCGATTACGGACATCCAGGCGGCCGTGACGAGGGTACTCGCGGACATCCCAGTCGAAGCGTTCCAGAAATGTTACGAAGCATGGAAAACGCGCTGGAATCGCTGTATAGCTGCCCAAGGGGACTACTTTGAAGGGGATGGCAGAGTTGTAGAGTAATTTTCAAATATACGGTTTTTATGGAATCAGTCTCATTACTTAATTGTCATACCTCGTATATAAATAATAACTCACTGATTAACATTTCTGTGTTTTTTTGAGAGAATTTGCTGTCAGCAGCAATAATTATGGAGGCTTGTCGCCGCATGCGTGTGAGTTTCAAATACTTGATTTTTCAATAAATAATTAAAATTATGTTTTAATATATTTTTATTTTTTATTGTAGTTTACAACCTGTTTTACAGCTGGTAATTTGCCTTTGTGGTATTGCACCATGTTCTTCATATGCACATACTGCTATCTTTTCTTCACAGATAAAGATTTTTGTTGAAAAAACGCCATAACTTGTAACTGAGACTTAAAATAAAAAAAACTATATAAAGCAACAACAAATGTATGCTGTAGCAAGAATTTTTTATTTGGTTTCAATATTTTTTTTTATACTTTTTTTTAATTTTCTTTTTTATCTAACTATTTACCGTAGTATTTTAGCATTGATGTTTAAGCGTGTATTTTCTAATAAATCATAATTGAAGGCAAATATTTTGTAAATGATACGGTGGCAAGAACTATTAAGAGCGATTGGCGTTACCGCTGGTTAAATATAATAAAAAACAAAACAAAAAATATTCAGTATGCAATTCAATGCAATTTCAGGTTATTTAGCATATATGTTTTTAAATTTTTTTTAATTTTTTTGTTACACACGGTATAGTAGTTACCAGATGCCATTTTTCTTTTATTTATGTATTTAAATTTAACACTTGCCAACTGGTTTATCTTTATATATATAACTCTTCTGACCGTGTGTTTGCCTTGGAATTGCTCCTAAACGGATCGACCGATTTTGATGAAATTTTGTGTGTACGTTCAAGGAGATTCGGGAATGGTTTATATTTACAATTTGGTCCACTGGAAAATGTTTTTTAAATAATTTTTTCATTTTTAACAAATTTTTAAATTTGGAATGTTTGATTGATAGATGGCGCTGCCATCGCAGTATCCAATATTCAAACCTTAAATTGGCGTGTATTAAACAAAACGACGTGTATTAAACAAAACGATGCCAAAGTAAAAGGCGACATATGTGGATCAAGTTTTTATCACATCGCTTAATATCTATATATGTAAAAGAAAGTGATGTTAGTTACTACGCTTATAACTAGAGAACGCCTGGACCGATTTCGGTGATTACCACCAATTCGGATAGGTCTCCGCCCAAACAAGGAGAATACTTTTTTTTAGGAGAATACTTAAGAAAATTATGGAAATGTTTGTTTTTTTTTGGATAATTCCAAAAAGTATCTTTTTTCCATAAACATTTTTTTTAAATTTTTGTTTGTTTTGTTTTTCAATATTTTGATTTGTAAATTATTTGAATAGTTCAATTTCGGTCGCTTGCTTTTTTATTCCGGCTATTCAAAAGAAAAATTATTCAGTGAAAACTTTACGTGCGTTTCACACAAAGAGGTCAATTGCAGATTGAAATTTGTTACGAAGCCACGAAGAGGTCGCCCTAATATCGGTCCATCAAAGTATGGCAGCCAAAGGCAAGGCAAGGCAAGAAGTACTCCCAGGATGCGGTGACATACGTGCGGACTTATGGATCGCGGTCAATAAGCAAGCGATCGTCATGATGTCACAGCACGACTTTTCAAACAAACAGTTACGATGTTTCATGGAGTTTATCTTGGAGTAGGGTAGGTATATGTGGTACTGTTAAATACTAAATGTACTCTGTTGAGTGCCAAAGAGAGGTTGGTCGCACGTACATATTATTCTTTGGATGGTGGATGGTTTGTCACACCAGATCCAATTGATGAACTCATTTCTGCGGAAATTAATGATGCAGAGAAAGATCCAGTATTATATGAAGTGAAGAAAACCAACATGGTTCATGGACCTTGCGGACATCACAATCACACTTCGGTTTGTATGCCTGACAATAAATGCGCGAAACATTATCCATGTGCTTTCTGAAACACAAGTTGGAAATGATGGATATCCACTCTATCGGCGTAAATATCGAAGTTAACAACACATCAAAGTTGACAACACATGGGTGTACCATATTCGCCACTATTGTCTAATTCACATTCAAAAGTCATGTGAATGTTGCGTATTGTAGTTTGGTGTAATCGATAAAATGCGTTTGTAGATACGTCACCATAGGAAGCAACATGGCGGTTATTGGTTTTAAACGATACGGTCGATACGTGAACTGAAATAAAGTGCTTTGTAGGATATTTCTTTTGAAATTCATGAACGTTTTCCGACTGTTGTGCGTCTCGAAGTTAATTTGGGAATGACCGAAGAGTCTATTTCAACCCAGAGAATACAGTACAGTCAACAGGGAAACACCACCAGCAACAAAATTAACATTAGCGAGTTTTTTCTCAACTTCCGTCAGTGATCCGTTTGCGATAACATTGCTCTATTCGAAATACGTTGATATTATACACGGGATGCATCATCGAAGAAATTGTTACGCAGAAAGCAGGGTCATCCAGTAGATGGACATCCAGGTGTGTTCTCAACTAATGCATTAGAATGAACTTACACAATCCACCCGAAAAAAAAAAACGAATGCCACTGAAGTTCACACACATTTCGCGATGATCAGCCTTCAAATCCGCGTTTATGGGATACGACCAAAAATTACATTGCCGAAGACATTTTACATTGCATACGCAAGAATTGGAAATGGGTCAATACTGATTGATACTTCCCATGGTCTGATATCAATCCCATATGCCGTTTATCAATTCACGAAAGATGGACTCATCACGAATGTTTTATACGAACATTGGCCAAACTGTCGTAAGTACGATTCCTTGAGTGTACGAGCAATCTTAGCTGCCACAAATACCTATGTTGTTGACTTAAACTGGAAAAATTCAAAGTCAAATTCCAGGAGACTTGCAGTCATACAAATCGATCGGTCGTCTGACAATAAAGACGACACCGTGAATTACCAGTGGAATTTGTAAATTCTTTGGAGAGGGCCTGGTATGCCACAGCATCATCGCAATCTGATTGTGATGCACCTATCAAATATAAGGGACAAAATGCTTGATGCTACGGATTTCTTTTGAGTTCTAACGATTTGCCATTTCGGTTCAAAAGTATTCCGTTTCAGTGAAAATTGAATTTAAAAGGACGATCAACAGAATAGTCGCATAGTGGGGTGGCATACATTTGGAAATGCTATGTTTTTCACACGGGCCAGATATACGTGGCGTGCTCAGGAGTTGGAAAACCATCTTCTCTGTACATTTACGCACCGGAAACAGAAACCAAAAAATTTTGTTTATCAAGCTGCGTTACATTGAAGAAAAATGTAGGACAAATAGCAAATAAAATGATTATCAATAAAAATATGAAGTCTTTTCATTTCAAAACACACAATTTCGCGCAGGACAACGGCTGCGGGGTCAGCTAGTATAGGTATATAGTTTATGCGCGAATTGAAAATGTGGTATTTAGGAACAAACATTACACGTACATAGTATGTGCATATATACATATGTAAATATATTTGCGTTTGCATGCGGAGCAACACAATGGCTTAAGCTGCATGCACAACAGACTTTAGCGCCAAACTTGCTTACAAAAAGGCATTGATTTGCGTAAATATTTTATGAGAATTTACATAAGTACGGCATATATCTCTACAAATTTTGTTATACCAGTTGCTGCCTTTATTATCATAGCAACTTTGTGGCAGCACGTGCAGTCATGCGGAAAGTGTGGCATTCCACACATAACACTTCGAACAAAATGCAAATTAGTGGGCATTTGAGAATACGGAATGCAAGCAGCCAAATAAACAAATTCAGTTTGATTTAAAAACGGTAGTTCAACATATTAGGACTTTTTGAGAGGTTAAAAAATAAAAAATTGGTATTTTATAAGCATTTTGATCGTTAAAAGTCCATAATCTCTATTTAGTCTTACCTAAGTAGAAATAATTAACTCTGGGCGGGATATATTCTTTCTATAGTGTCAACCGATTTGTGTAAAATGTTCTTTGAAATCATATCACATTCCTCAAAATTTCGTTGGGTGTACCGATGTTGTCCAAACCCTCTGAGATGGAGTTGGATACCTTCCTGTGGCCGTTCTATCAATCTTGAAATCACAAAGAAATATGACACCTTGCTCAGTATAAGCGTCGCGTCGTTACTCCCCAAATTGGGTTTAGGATATTGCTTATGAAAAAATATCTTTAAGTGTTATCACCTGTAATGTATATCATTAACAATGAAATTGAAAATTCTACAAACTTAATGTTTTCGTGCTCTTTCAACTAGCCCAAAGGAGGATTGGGTGGATTATTCTGTACATTTAAATACCCTTCTAATAACTAAACTCCTCTAAATCTTAAAACTATGTTGTGCTTAAGTTTACATTGACATTTTGGACATTTTTTCAGAAAGGTTAGCCAAAAGCAGTAGCAGAGATAGTGCTAAACCAAAAATTAAGTCTAAGCAACACATATTTGTTACTTTTTCTTCTATTTTATATGTCTACTTATATAGACAGAATCTAAGAAATTCCTAAAACCACTAAATAAATGATAATACGCACTAGTAAGAAAAGCATTTCCCATCAAAGTTCTTAAAAAAGTGGTATAATAAATAAGTAAAAATAAAAAAATTAGCACCTTAGCTCCTTTAATACTTAATAAGGAAATTTAAGTACGAGCAAAACCAGCAATCATATCCTCTAGGATCGAAACAAATACACCACTACTTCAACATAACTTAATTAGTTTACTTCTCATGACAAATTTAACACTTTTTTTTGCAATTGTGAAACATTTCACAAAAGACGATCAATAATAGGCACTCATCGACTAATGTATCCACTTAAGGCCCAATAGTGGTTCTAACAACCCACTGATAAGTCTTCAAGTAAAGCAAAAGATAACAGATCCAGCAAATGACAGCGAGGAATACCTACACTATTGGATCAAAGCAGACGCGTTCGGCTAATTGTGTGTTAAATAAGTCACTAATAACCACAGCGAAATAGAAACTAAATCACCACACACGCACGCACTACAAGAGAGAGCGAAGAACGAAGTGGCCGCAAATATCAAAACAAAATAACCAAACATTTGCAGACACATACATAAAAGAATGCGTGTGTATCTGTAAATGTGTATGTGTGTTGCGCCACAAGATTCCAATTAATAAATACATAAATAAACAACACGCACCAAATGCGGTCGCGCTAAAGTTTACAATTCCTGTTGGTCTGGCCACCGATGCTGTTGTTGTCACAAATAATGTTATTGCCACCAATATTGTTGTTGTTACCGACATTCTTGCTACCACTGACCATGTTGTTGTGGCGCGCCACCAAGTCGACGGCGGAGACAACAACAGCAACAACGCCATAACAACACGCACATTGTCAACACACAACAACAACAACAAAGTGGAACAGTGACAAAAACACCAAATCAAAGTTTAGCGACAAAGCTGCTGGCAGTGCAAAGCGGATGCAGGCTTAAGTCTATGCGCATGCGCGTGAGTTTGTTACTTGGGCAAATAAAATCTGCAAAATATCCCCTGAGACAATGTTGTCTTTTTTTTTTAAAAGGTCGTTACTTTTTTCCAATATTTCTGTGCGGTTTTGTTGTATCGGCGTTCCTGGAAATTGTGCCACGATCTGTAGACAATTAAAATCCTGTCGCTGCTAATACCAGAAGCAACTTGTTTGACTGTGTTGGCGTTGTTGTTTGCTGTGCGTTGAATTTATTTTCAATTTTTCTTATTTTGATTTAATTTCTTTATTTTTATCGTCTGCGGCAACTAGAAATTGGTTAAAGTAGGCAGTTTATGAGGCCATGCTTTTGCTTGTTTGTATCTTCTTTCTCTGGGAGTATACTATGCACATGTATATACATATATATGTACGTATGCTCAAACACTTGACATTATTGCATTTACAAATATTTTTAGCAGCCTGCGAAGCATAACAAAAGCCCTTTTCAAGGAACGGCTTATGAGAAGGAATAGTAAAGATAAAAGTTTTTATCTTTCGCTTTAACCTTTTTTCCACACCCAAAATTTTTCAAAGAATAAAACCGAACTTTGAGCTTAATTAATATGCGAGCTAAATTATTAGAAGTGTTAACATGCCATTATTGCAAGAATAACTCATTCATTTAAACTTGAAATATTTTTAAAACTATTCCATATATTTGTATATAGGATATATTAAAAGATACTCCGACTAATGCTATACTATATATACATCCAGCTTCCTCAAACACCATACATTCGTTGACTTCATTGCCTGCAACTCAAAAACTCCGTCGCACTGACTTTAGCACAATTTATGCGCTTAAAATTCCAAAGTCCAAACATGTGCGAGCACTTTGGCACTTCTCACAGCAAAAGTTCAACATTTATACTCTCCACTTAAGTATTTACGGCCCTTTATGCTGCACTCCTCATGTGAGTTTTGCTCAATCTCCACTCGCCTGTGCCCTCGGAGAGCCGATACTTTGCCGCACTGCTCTCGTTTACAAATATGGCCAGCCACGCACATTTCACTTGCTATTCAAGACAAGTTAATTTATGTTAATTGCTGCAATGGCAATACTTATTTTTCCTACAACTGTTCCACCTGCAATGCATAGTAATGTCTTAAGCTTGCGCGCCACTGCGCCATAAGCCTTCAGCTACAATGCCTGAATGTTGCTATTGTTGTAATTGTTAATGGTAAATGTTGATGGTGCCGCTGTTGCTTGTGTACAACAATCACTTTACCATTTTTAGACATTTTCCTGTCAGCATCTCGTTTATTGCATTCGCTGCGATTTTCTTAAGTGAAATCGTTTTTATTTGCCCAGAATTTGTCCCTTGCAACCACACACCAACAAAGACACATACAGACACATATTTCTTTTAATGGCATTATTTCTAATATTTCTTACATTTTTAAGTCCGTTTAAATACATTTCTCTAATTCCTTTCATTAACTTTGTTATTATTGTTGTTGTTTCTTTGCAGAGCACTCCGGTTGGCACAACGATCATCCGCCGCATTCAGGCGTTGGACAAGGATGCTGGTGTTAATGGACTCGTCGAGTATTTTATTGTTGAGGGCAACACAAACACAACGGAAGATGAGGAAAAGACAATTGCCGATGGTTATGGTACCTTTGCAATTTCCTTTCCCCATCAAGAGCAGGTGAGTGTTAGGAAATTGTTCAAGTCGAATGTGCAAACCAATATATGCTTTTCTAGTCGCTTTTTAGGGAAGCAAGCATTTACTTGTTATGTATGTACTATATATTCGTTTATCTGGAGAGCTGGACTGAATTTATAATTTAAAATGAATACCTAGAAGTTTTATGTTTATTTCTTAACGTATGCCATTTATGCATTGGAGAGTCCTTTTTGAATACTAGAGATTTTTTAAGAAACATTTGTAGATGCATTGACATTATTGACATAGCTTTGGTTATGATACTTTAGGAAGTGCTTGTATGAATATTAAAATGTCTTTATAATATATATAGCAAGCAGGCTTCAACCCGATTTATCGCTTCAGAGAAAAAACACTTTTTTGGCAACGTTTCTTATACAACTTAACCGAGGGTGTTACATCGACTATTATCAAGTTTAGGATATTTGTTTCCAGCGATCATTCTTTCAAGATTTTTGAAAAAGAAAATATCACTTAAGACCAGCTCCGGAAGATACAAGCACATTTTCAAACAGCATTTGATCTAAATTTCAAATTATCATGAAATTCATAACTAATTATGATATGTATACAAAGAAATATTATAGTTCTTTGAAGAAAAATTAGCAGCAGACATTAACATTATTGCCAAGTGTTAGGTTATGCTACTCTTACAAGCAGCCTGATAAGTTTCTATCGTTTTAAAGGAAAACTATTTAATGAAAATTTTTTTTATCCCAGGATGATACACCGATTATTGCGATCTTCTAACTTTTCAGTACCATTTTTACTTTTTTTTTTTTGATTAAAATAGGCCTCGGTTTCAATGCTACTTTTCTTTTCGCTTAATTTGTGAGTGTCCAGAGATCATTCCTTCTAGATTGGGAAAGAAGAAAATGTCACTTAAGCAAGATTCAAAAAATACTATAGATGTGAAAGTTTTCCCTCTGAGTTCTAAATATTCATGAACTACATATATCTCTTACTGATAAAATTTCGAAATTCAAATCACAGTAATAATAATGGTAATATAAAATGAAGCAAATATAAAGATTTCGAATATTTGCGATCAAGAAAAGCACATTAACTGCAAATTATTTCCAACTAAAAATCAAACCCATCAGAGATAAGCCCAACTGCAGCACTGTGAAGGGTAATACAATGTAAATGCAGGCAATAAATCTTCTCACATTTGTATCGATGAATTCTTGAACAAAAAGCAAAAGCAAACAGCAACGAATAACAATAGAAACACACATATATATAGTAAAAATAAATATACAAATAATTGTATATACAATTGTATGTATATCTGCACATACCTTTTTGGAGTCATGTTGCTTTTCTGGCCAATCATTTGGCGAATTTGTCTACAACTCTGGTAGACAATATGCGAATTTTGTTGCTTGAGCTGCTATATATGGCATTGCTACCTGTGCCAATGTGCACACACATTCACATATATACATATATATGTGTAATACAATATGTATATGTTGGCCTTCCACTGTCATTCATAGTCAATAATCGATGCAATCAATCAAATTGCATACCAAAACCACTTAGAGATTTTCATATAAAAACAAATATTTATTAAAGGCAGAGTCAATGTGTGTTATACAGTATGCAACACACCTTAATCGCAAAGATTGATGCATTTTTCATTCGTCAGCTTTTCAAAGAAAAAATAACAAACACACATCTACATACTTATATTCGCAGGCGACTCGCGCCAAAACGCTGGATTACGAGAAGGTGCAACGTTATTATCTAAAAATCGTCGCAGCGGTAAGTTGACGCGCATGCTCAGCGCGCATAATAATTTCCAATAAACATGCCGCAATATTGACACAAACTTGTAAGCAGTGAGGTTAAGTGCAATTCATAATATAGTTATGTCGAAAATGAAATTGTCGTCGACAGATAACTGACACAGAACACACAGACGTAGATATACACCTAGAAAAACACAATCTTAGATCTTCAGAAGAAAATACTTATGTGGCCACCATTTCTCCCTACGTACATAGATATATTTTTTTCTTGTTAAACACTTAAAGTAACCGCGCAACTTTCTTTTTCCGTCATTCTTTCACCAGTTTCCCACCCTGCAAGCATTCATTTCCTACACTCCTTGTTGGCACTCAAAGATTTTTCACCTCTTTCTATTGTCGCTGCAACTCTGCTGCACACGGAGACAGCCACGCTGCGCGCTTGAAGCAGAAATTCATAAATCGCTGTCTGTTGGAATGTTAACGCTTCATTGCCCCGCGTTGCAGCACATTGTATATAACACCATGTCGCTGTTGAGGCTTTTGTAATTTGATAGCGACAGTTTAGACCGTCAAGTCAATGGTGAGCCAGTGAACCAAACATACCATTTCACGAAATCACATAAAAGTACATGGAAGCGTGTAGAGAAGTCTCTCTGCTCAGATACTTGTATGTTTACAAGCCCTTTTTCATACCTATGGAATTTGCTGTAAGAACGGCTTGCTGTAAACATAATCGTGTAGAAAGAAAACTGCTTCTTTCTTTTATGCAGAATAATCATACAAAATTCCAAATATTCAGAAATTTTCTATTGGAAATATGTATTTTTAAATTAAATAATTTTCTCCTTTAACACTTGCGACTATTGTTTAATCATTTTATTAAATTAGTTGTCAAATAAAACTGCCTCACATTAAACGATATTCTCTTGGAATTCTTCGCATATAAACAAACAAACAAGGTCTAATAAAATCAATACTTAAGTGGCAAATATCGACAAAAATGGAACACTAATCTGCCAATATCGGCGACTAAGACTCCTTATGAGGTATAACAATATAGCCGGTATTATATAGCATAACTTAAGCGAGAAGTTGGAGTATGTGAAAGCAAGGCGTTAGCGACGATGGCAACGCCGCATTTTATGATGTCGAAGGAATTTGAATGACAGCAACGAACGGAATTAAATTTATTATCCTTTTCATTTTGCACTAGTGTCTGCAGAACTTATTACGAGCAGTTGAGCGGAATACCATTCCACTCGAAAAATCTCGAAGAGACATGTGACAGTCGTTTTATGAGAACTGCTACTGGTAACTGGCAGAGATACGCAGCACATTCAGTGGAAAAGGCGCGAGTCTATTAAAATCAAATTAAAATGGTGTGAGTTACCTTTAAGAATGAACAAATGGATAGACGAATGTTGGTGCGTTATAAAATATACAAGGTGCGTTCCAAAGTAAACAGGACTTTTTGAAACTAGCGCCACCTGGTGGGGCCATGTATATGTAGACTGATGCGTTAGAATTTGCTTATTTTTATCGATTGTCCGGTGAGAGTTTCATGACATTTCATTGATTTGAAGTGAAGTTATTGCGTTTGAAGTGTCAGTATGTTTGTGTTATCGGTGCGAAAAAGAGCTTCGAACAAAGAGCCAACATTAAATTTTGTTTTAAAATTGGAAAAACTTGTACCGAAACATTTCAATTGATGAAACAAGTTTATGGCGGTGATTGCCATTCCGTAGCAGAGTGCAGGAGTGGTTTCAACGTTTTCAATGTGGTCGAGAGGACATAAATGATGATCAACATGTGGATCACCGAAAAACGAAACTGGGCGTGCATTCATCAAAAATCAGTCGATATCGTCATTGAAATTCATGGAAATGGAATTGAACATCTCCGAAACATCGATTTATCGCATTTTGACCGAACACTTGGGCTTACGAAAGGTGTGTGCACGGTTTGTTCCGTACAAATTAACAGACGACCAAAAATTGCTCAGAATCCAAAATTCCAATTACGTGTATTTGACCAAAAATCACATTTTAACCATTAAACACTCCGCGTATTCACCTGATATGACACCGTGAAACTTCTTCCTTTTCGGAAAAATGCATTTGCCCATGAAAGGTAAGCGTTATGTAGACGTATAGGCCATTCAAAAGACTTGCCCAGGCATACTGGCGGCCATACCGGCCAACGAGGTAATACAGTCGTTCGACATGCTTTTGCACGGTGCAAAAAGCTGTATTGAAGCAGAACTAGACCATTTTGAATAAGATAATTTGATTTTGCCGAAAAAATCTTTTGTTCTTTTTTTTTTTTTAAGTCCAGTAGAATAATCATGTGTCTGTGTGGAAATTGATTGTATTGTGGGCCGATCGCCGCAACCCACTTCCTCAAACAGACAGCCAACTAGCGAACGAGTGGGATTATTTATATATTTTATACGTACGCTAGTATATACATATGTATGTTTGACTTTGTACGAGTATTATATAACAGTTGAATTGCTGTATGTTTGACAAACTAGTCCTAGGTTCAACAAGTTTTTTGGCTGGTTATTAATTATTTTTTAGTTTAATTATTAAAATATATTATACCCATTGCTTGCACAGGCAGTGAGATTATGATTTTGTGTATGTAATGATAGTTTGTGGTGACTTACGGAAGGTGCCTTGTTCTGACTACGAAACACAACTGTCTCCCTCAACGACCGCACCACTCTGCCAACCAAAACGTTATCAAATAAAAAAGTTTTCAACAACAACTTGATTTTGATCGATCAAATTATGTGGCATATACAATAGTTGAAGTCTCCAGGAACCGAGTATGAGGACCTCAATGTCTATGACAGATCTTTTACCTAAAATATCGGTCATTGTGTGAGGTATCTGAATGAAATTTAGAAGCTTATTTTACTGCCGCTTAGGTTCCTGGTAATAAAAATTGATAACTTCCTCTAACCCCTACATATCTAATATCAAAATGTTCGACCATTTGTTTGATTTTTACCGTATATAACGTTCAAAATAAATAATAAATTAATAAATTTTGTTAGCGTAGTTAGTGAAATCGGTCATTGCCTGGGTGTAACGCCCATTAATTAAACTTCAAGATTTTTCATAGTATGAGACACAACCCAAAAGCTGAAAATTTACTTATAGACTAGTGCTTAGTTCTTTTCTGATCATATTATACAAAAATGTTATAATTACCTAGAAACACAGGCATTGGGTATAAATTACCGATATTGCTTGCATATTCTATGCCCACAAATATATTCGCCAACAAGATGCAATTATTTTCCTGTGATTGCACAACTGCTGGCTGTCTATGAGATATTAGCTACTCAATACATGCTTTGTTGAACAATGCTATACACGTTTGTTGTTTTTGTCTTTTTATTAAAAAAAAAAAACTAGCACACAAATGTTGCATTGAAAATCGGCAATTCGAGCAACGATAAATTGTGCTTTTCGGGCGTATAAACTCACATTAATTATAACAAATTAGCTATTGTCTGTGAGCAATCTTATTTCGCTTAAGCGGCAGCACAAGCATTTTTTTCCCCTTACTTTAGGCAACTCTGTATGTGAATAATTGGAAAATTAGCATTTTTGGATTTAGAAAAAAAAAATTACAAAAATTATATGACTTATATGTCGAACACAAAGATTGAAAATGTATGGAGTTGCGTTTTCAGATTTGCAAAAAAGGTATATGCTAATATCATTACCAGTAGCCAACGCGTTTACTCTGCTATCAGAATTTACAGCGTTATATATTATGCGCACGCGCACAAGAATTTTGACGAGATCGATAAGCGGATTGCTGGACTCAATGGGCATAATAAAATAATGACGAAAACTTATTCCGATTATAAATGAAGTAAAAAATCAGACAATTGATTAGTGCTAACAACACATGCCAACCATGGTTATAGAGTTATAATGAAGCACGCTTATATGCAAACATATACACAGTTATATGTATACACAATATATATTTATTACACTTCAGCAGCGACTTGAAGCTTATTCCTTGCAGATATTCAATTTTATCTTAGCATATTTACCTAAAGCTTGTTGCTATCAGTCAATAAGTTATGTTAGCCATGTTCCGCTCTGTGTGAATTCCACTCGGTGGGTGTATGATAACCGCACAATACTTGAAAGCAACAACTGAGCAATACAAATACATTTTTTTCAAATAACAGATAAGCGTTTGAGATTGGCTTTACTTGTCAGGTTTAAGCACAACTTTCTGCAAATGCTAGTACATATGCCAAAAGAATATATTTAAACAAGTTTCACGATCGCTCAATTGATATGAAGCTACATGTGCGCATGTCCAATTGCGAAAATTTGCATGCATATCTAGTCGAACATGTGTATCTGGCATAATAAAATTATAAGATAAATTATGAAAGCCAGTAAAAAATGTAATAAAGTTCTCACGTGATGAAAATTTTTTGCGTATTTCATAATAACGAGATCTGAAGTAAGTTTTTCTTAGTGAAAACTTATTATAAGAATATTTACTTTTTGCCGAGATAAAACTTCCTGATTTTACTACCAAAAGTCTCTCAGTATTACTTTGCATATTTTGTTGGGCATAATTTAATCGTTCAACTGAATTCAATTGGGATTAACTAATTAATTATCTTATCATTACTTGATGTGATTACAAACCCTCAAAAAATATAAATTATTCACTTCTTAAAATTTTATCTCAAATATTCACTTCTCGAAGAACTCGAACCTCGAAGAAGACTCAATTATTTGACTTCAACTCATTTCAATACATATGCATGTATTTATGTTTAAGACTTTTGGTTGCCTCGAAAAATGTAAACAAATTACGCTTCATTAGTGCAAATACGTGTTTTCCCAGAGGCATGAAAGGTAACTGAACTACCAAGTACGCGAAGAGACAAACCAACAAAAATGCAAAAACAAAAGAGCAACGACATGTAAAACACATGTAAACGCAATTCCAACCCTGCCTCCACAAGCCCATTATCCGTTCGAACTGACACTGCCTAGTGACTATCATTATTTGTTTTAATGATGGCATAATTGAGAGCCATTTGAAAACTGTTTGCCATTATTTACCAAAGCGTCGAGCGCCGAACGTCAAGCGACAAAATTTCAGGCGCCGTGAAATGCCTGAGAAATTGAACAACTCAGCGATTGCTCAGCGTGTTGGCTGCTTGGTGTTGCCGTTAATGAAAATAGTGGCAACACATATTTTTTTTGTTGTAGTTTTTTTATTGCTGCTGATGCTGATAAAGTAATGCTGTGGGCATGTCATGAACTCCAACGTCAGCGTGCATTACAAAGTGTCCATGTAAATGTCAAATTTTGGGTAGGAGAGGCACAGAAAGCTAAATATTTTCTATCTTTAATGTCGGTAAAATACACAAAAAGTAAGCGCGACGCAAAAGAAAATGTCAAATTTCATGTGTGGGTTTTGCGACCCACTTCAGCGCTCGGGCCAAGTGGGCCGTAGCGCGCCAAATCTGCGATAAACCAATCTCAGACTGTCAATTTTTCAATAGGTGTATGCAGCCATGTGTGTTTGGCTTTTCTATCTATAAATATTGACTGCAAATCGATGTTGTGTTCATTAAACAAGTTTCAGCCGTTGCTCATAAGCTTATGCCGCTGTGATGAGTAATATGCAACTTTATTCGCACTAACTGTATCTTATATCTTCCTGTTTGATAGATTGAGGATTTCATTTACAAGTGTTGCTAATTCTCAAACAAGTTTGATTTAATATTCGACCGATACTCGCGGTATACACGTATAAACACTATGTGTGTACTATGCACTCTCAAGGGTTTGAAAATACAATTCGTTGCACCGTGGTTTTATAGCAATCTTTGTAATATTTTTACACATTTACTGAAAAAGCTGCAAAGAAATCACTGTAAAGCCGAGAGGAGCGAATTTTCGAATGATTTTTGTATCTCTAAATATTCATATTATAACTAGAAAAAATAAAAATGAATTTTTTAATGGGGGGTTCATTTCAAGGTGGCCTAACTTTTTAAAGAAAAAACACAGAAACCTCAAACTTAGTTCGAAAGAACATTCTTTGGCATTTATATTTCGAAGATCACATTTTTCAAATTTTGGCCGCGAATGCGTCTCAGCTGATCCATCCGTTAAGTCCAATTTTCAATGACGCGTTCGAACATTTCAACTGGTAACTGACACGCCTATTGTTTTGCTTCAAGGCCTGAATCGAAACGGGATTGTCCACATAGACCTTAGATTTTAAATATTCTTACAGGAGAAATTTTAACGGTATGATTACAAGCGATATCGACCTGCACAAAATGTGAAATTATCTGCTCACCGAAGTGTTCTCCCAATAAGTCTATTGATTGATGCGATGTGTGGGAGGTGGCGCCATCTTGTTGAAACAGTCGGTTATCATGGCGCAATAACGGTCGATCTTGACGGTTACGTTCTCATTGGCATCATTTTTGTAGTAATATAGACCGATGATTTCACCGGCCTACAAACAAACCAACCGTTGTTTTTTCTAGAAGAAATGGCAGCTCTCGAATCTCTTTTTGTTCCTATTTGTCTCAAATGTGTAAATTTGAGCAAAAAATGGGCCTTATCGATGAACAAAATTTGGCTCGAAAATCATATGTTTGTCATGTCTACCAGGTATGCCAGCTATTGTGTCCGCTATGACCTGTGACTCCAATTTTCATGTTCAACAACTTTTGATTTGATTCACGTGTTGCTGCTGTTGCTGACGCTGAAGCTGAAGTTATTTTTACGACTACAATGCCATGAATAACTAATGCAACAATAAACTGTACCAAGTTAGTAAAGCAACGAAGCACGGCTAACAAAAGGGGCGGTCATGTGTTGAACTACAACAATATTATTTATTTCTCGCTTTCATAATGCTATATTTGTTTATAAACTTTGTTGTTTGCATGCCTGAAGTGCAATGGCATTTTTGTGGCAGGGAGGCGGGTTGTTGAGACTACTTGTTGCTGCTCGCAGCCAACTGCTGCTAGCTGTACAAACACATTTGCGAAGGGCAAACAAAATTCATTCCTTTTTTTGTAAATTTGTGGCACGAAATTGTTGCCTTTCTTGCTGGTGGAGCGCGGTGGTTCTCGTAGTACTGTCTGATTTTTACCGTTGTGAACTGTTTTAAGTTTTATTTAATTTTACTGCGAACTACGATAACATTTTTTTCGCTTTTTGGTGTGCTCAAGGACCACACATGCGTTCGTCCAATGCAGCGAAGCACTTACGTAATAATCTGCAAAATTGCTGCAAAAATATTTCACAATTCGTAAAAGCGCTAGTAGCAAGTGGCAAGTTGATAAGATCTGCTTTGAAATGATTTGCGACTTCATTAAACTCTTAAATAAGTAAAATTCTGCCAAGTCCCGGCAAACCAGAAAATAAATAAAATAAAATCAAAGAATGAGTAGAAATATAATTCACTGCCTGCCACACGCCAATTTGCAAATTGCAACTTGCCAAACGACGTGCCAACAGCATTTGCGCGGCGAAGCGTCCAACGTGGCAGTCAGCGCGACAGCTATCCAATATCATCGCCTCAAGCGGTCTGGACGCCGCGACGCCAACAACAAGACGCACAGCGTGTCGATAGCTGCCACATTGACGCTTCGTCGCGCGACGCTTAGCCAACGGGTGCGCAGCACCAATTGCCAAGCTTGCACTCTTGCTTTCTGCATTGCAGTGTGGCTAGGTTGCACGGCTACTTGAGTAGTTCGTGCTATTCAACTGCTGCGTCATCGCTATCGCCATTACAACAGCGTCAGGCACCAATTACCGAACACACATTCCTGCAACAGTGCAATACCACCACCTTCTTGCCACATTGCGGCGCTCACCAGGTTTTTGCTGTGTGCACCGCACACACACATATATAAAATTTGAACGCTCATTTCCACATGCCATACGTACAAAATATGAGCGAAAAAAATAAAATTCTTTGCGGATTTCAATAATTCACTTTTCTGTAGTTGTTTCTCCTCTAGTTTGCCACCCCGACCGCCTGTCAGTCATGGTAGGGTCTCTTTTGGGGGCGAACTGCGAAATTTTTTTGATTTTCTTCGATTTTTTTTTTTTTTGCTCGCAAATTTATTATCAGGTTTTTCTTCTCGTTGGTATTACCGATAACAACAACAACATATTTTGTGCCGCAGTCACTACTGCTGCCGTTGCACGTGACTACTTCGCTGAGTTTTGGTAAGGTTATTTCGCTTCAATTGATTCTTATGTTTTTTTAAACGTTTCAAGCGTCTACGGTGCTTTTCCTGCTATATTTTTTGTTCTAATGTATGTTTTTTTTGCTTTATTGGACTTTAACCATTATTTTGCGATTTTGATTTTGAAATCGTTTCCCTCAAAATGCCGCACTACGAAATGTAGCCAAACAAGTTATGTCATTTGTGACGTATTTTCAGGTGAATTTCAATAAACTGCAATTACTGTCACTTTGATACCGATCCAACGGTAAAGTTGTAGAGAATTTTTAAGTCTTAAGACTTAACTCTTTATTCTCTTAGACATTAGCTAATGTATAGAATGAATTTGAGGATGACTTATGCAACACAAATTTTAAACAATTTGGAAATGGTTCATGAGTAGATTTTCCATAGTAAAAATAAAGTAAAAGCTTTGGAGTGGCTATCCGAAGGGTGATTACTTATTGAAAAAATTAATATATTGTTGTTGGTCGGAAAATACAATCTCAGTTGGGTAAGACATAGTTTTTGCGCCAAACTCTAACTATTACTCAATAGCAGGTAGTTCTAGAAATTTTAAAATGGATAAAGAAATCGAGCAAAGACTTAATTTAAAATTTTGTATTTCTAACCAAATTTCGTATGCGGAATAGTTGTAAATGTTTGGAAATGCATACGGTCAGTCGATTGAAAAGATATAACAAAATTCGTTAAGGAGCTGAAGCCCATCCCAAAAACTACTTAAGAGAGGATCCTGCTTTAGAAGCTAAAAAAAATCGATTTTTTTTTTTTTGCTTAAATCTCCTTAAAAATTATCTAACAATATGTCCCCAAAGGTATAGATGGAAATTGGAAATACAGTCCAAGCTAGAAGGGAAATAGTGACCGAGAGTCTAGCCGATATATGAGCGCTTGGACGCGCGATTTCTCGATTTTTCTTAATTGACAGGCAGGAAGAAAAAAACTAAACGTTGTATGGAATTAGGGCAAAGTTTATTATCAGTGGCATTAAATTATTTTCTATTTAAATCAAGAAGCTAAGAAAAGTCAAGTTTAAACATAAGTATTTTTAATCAAAATAAAGTGAAATTTTTTGGGCAAAAACTACTTTTTTCAATTTATAAAAATTTGTAGAATTTCACACTTCTTTTGGAATTTTCTTAGTTTAACAAGAAGACATGTTTTTAATAAATATGAATCTGTTTGAATTTTTTGTTTCCGATAGAAATTGAGACCTGAATCCTGCCCGCCGTCAGCATCGGGCAATTGCTTCCCAATGGCAGAATATAAAAGATTTCATATCCAAAAAATTTCGTGATTATGATTAAATATACAACTATAAACTCTAGAAATTTCGCCTCAATAAATTATTTTTTTCCTTCCAAAAATGTCCCCCAAAAATCTTCTTTTTGAAGCCTTTAAAGCAGGTTACCCCCTTAAGAAAGGTGTTTGAAGGCGGAAAAATAAATATTCTTGAATAATTTACACGTCTTATTTACAATTTTTTCGTCATAATGTGTGTTATTTTGGAACTCTGCGGAATTATATAGCTACAGTTTATCTATTCAAAATTTGCTCATACCACCCGTTGCACGCAGTATGACACATATTAATTTTGGGAAGTTGAAATATTGGCTTGATTAATTTGTATGAACATACTGCTGTGAGATGATCTGAATAGTCTCAATATTTATTCATAGTCATCATTATATCATTTGCTAAACTCGTAAAAAACCATCAACCTAAAAAAAAGTTAAAGAACTATTTGTACTACACAATGTAGGTTCTTGGCAGAAATTAACTAAAAGCTGATCATAGTTAAAAAAGCAATCGCTCTTAAAGTTAGTGATAAAAATATGAAGGCTATTTGTTATTTTATTTATAATATAATAGAAAATAATAATAGAAAATTTCTTTCAAAAAAGTTCGTTTTTTACTTCCTAATGTTAGTCATTAAAATTTGCTTATATATATCTAAAGCAAAATTAAGGCCATGTATAATTTATTATACTCACATTTTCAGTATGGTACTCATAACCTATTATTCTAGTGAGCTCTTTTCAATTAACTAAGAATATCTGTATGTATCTATATATGTACTATAGGGTGATTTTTTAAGAGCTTGATAACTTTTTTTTAAAAAAAAACGCATAAAATTTGCAAAATCTCATCGGTTCTTTATTTGAAACGTTAGATTGGTTCATGACATTTACTTTTTGAAGATAATTTCATTTAAATGTTGACCGCGGCTGCGTCTTAGGTGGTCCATTCGGAAAGTCCAATTTTGGGCAACTTTTTCGAGCATTTCGGCCGGAATAGCCCGAATTTCTTCGGAAATGTTGTCTTCCAAAGCTGGAATAGTTGCTGGCTTATTTCTGTAGACTTTAGACTTGACGTAGCCCCACAAAAAATAGTCTAAAGGCGTTAAATCGCATGATCTTGGTGGCCAACTTACGGGTCCATTTCTTGAGATGAATTGTTGTCCGAAGTTTTCCCTCAAAATGGCCATAGAATCGCGAGCTGTGTGGCATGTAGCGCCATCTTGTTGAAACCACATGTCAACCAAGTTCAGTTCTTCCATTTTTGGCAACAAAAAGTTTGTTAGCATCGAACGATAGCGATCGCCATTCACCGTAACGTTGCGTCCAACAGCATCTTTGAAAAAATACGGTCCAATGATTCCACCAGCGTACAAACCACACCAAACAGTGCATTTTTCGGGATGCATGGGCAGTTCTTGAACGGCTTCTGGTTGCTCTTCACCCCAAATGCGGCAATTTTGCTTATTTACGTAGCCATTCAACCAGAAATGAGCCTCATCGCTGAACAAAATTTGTCGATAAAAAAGCGCGAAACACATTTCGAACCGAACACTGATTTTGGTAATAAAATTCAATGATTTGCAAGCGTTGCTCGTTAGTAAGTCTATTCATGATGAAATGTCAAAGCATACTGAGCATCTTTCTCTTTGACACCATGTCTGAAATCCCACGTGATCTGTCAAATACTAATGCATGAAAATCCTAACCTCAAAAAAATCACCCGTTATATAGTATATCTATGTATATGTGGAGGGAATATTATTAATTAATATATTTTATTATCGCCCACCTCTTGCTAATTGATTTCGAATATTACTGCTGTGCAAGAAAAACATTTACATATTAATCTATGCATGTGTATGTGTCTATGTATGCAAACTCCAAGCAATAAACTATTTCACTTCTCGCTGAAATTACAGCTTCTGAAGTCATTAGCTTTGCTTTTCATATCATTACAAAAACATAGTACAAACTTAGTTTTATTAATGCAAAACTACGTCACTAAATAAAGCAGTTATTTAACCAGTTTTACAAGAAAAATACAACAACAACAAAAAAATTGCAAAAAAGTTTATTGCAAAATCGCCAAAAAGTGTTGCTGCAGCATGCAATCGCTGTCGAAAAATCAGGCAGCGATAAAATGCAACAACAAACAACAACTACAAAAACGCGACTATCGGAAAACGCATCTGGCGTTATTTATGCACACCCACTTCCGAGATAGTGGGACGACCAGTTTTATAGACAAAAATAAAATAAAATAACATTAATATAAATATATGTGCACATATATAAGTGTGTGTGTGTTCGCGTGCATTGAGTTCACACCTCCATCGCAAAATTCAGAAATTTGCCTTAAATGGCACGCGAATAGGCGGTAAATATTTTCGTGTGCCTGCCAAATGAATAATTTTCCGCAACACCTGTTGAAAAATGCGAATTTATATGGAAAAAATATTTAGCAGCTACTTGCCTGCCTACTAAATTGAAATCGCAGCTTTCGCTACGCTCAAAAATATTTTATTTTTCCGGCTGCCATTTAATATTTGTGATTTGCTAAAAATTTTTGCGCGCCTAACTGTGTATTTATTGTTGCTGCAACGCGTGTGTTGGCGTGTTAACGGCGCTTGCGCGTTGATGCTTTTAGATAGGCGGATTTTGCGTGTGAATTAGAAACGCAAACGCGTCGTGCGCGTGAAGTTGTAAAACTAAAGAAATAGAAAATAAGAAATGAAAAATAAATATTGTTTTTCTTTGTTTATTTTATTTTGCAATTTTACCAACAAGCAAGTCGTGGGTGTCCATTACAGTGGGTCAATTTTTTTTTTGACAAAGCGGTTATCAAAATCGTAAACTAAGATGAATTCTAAGAAAATTTGCCCAAGAAACCATGGGTCTAAAATGAAAATCGAGCCTCCGGTTTTTAGCGAGAAAATTTCGTATATTGTATTTTGTAAAAAAAAAATCCAATTACTATTCCACTGTCGATTGTTTGCTTGTTTTGTAGCTATCGAAGCTAATTTGCTCAAATTTGATAATAAATATAATAATAATAACCACACCCACCTACCATATAACGGTAATTTTTGAAAACACTAAAGATCGGAAATTTTAATAACTGTTGAAGGGAAACATCTTGAGTTTGGTATTCGGTGTTGTATTGCAGTCAGAAATTCGACAATATGAAAATTTTGGCATGTCACCGCCCACTTTTGAGTGCATATGTAAATCTCTGGAACTTCTTTATCGATTTCGACTAAATTTGGTACTATCGTGAAAAACTTTACGACCCAACAAAATTAAGAGCTTACAAAAAACCAACTATAAATTTTGACTGCACTGATTATGTTGAGATGATAAACTTAGATAACAATAGCATTTTGTCGGAGCCGCCCTTCACTGCAAACATACCCTATGACCATTTGCTCGAATACATAGAATTTGACAATCTTCTACTTCCGGATCAACAAATTCCTCCACATATTCAAGGAACCGAGCGCTTTGTGCAACTGCTGACTAGCGTTTCACGTCGAACTATAGAAAAAAATCGCGATGGTGTTATGGCAGTCACGGTTGCAAGTCGAAACGCAACATCTAGGATGGACAGCAAACAAGACCTTAAAACTAATTAATTCTGAACTTTAGAAGTATATTATATTTTGTTTGGCCCTTAACAGTTAAGTTTTTGCTTTATATATAGATATAAAATGATATTGTTAACTGCAATACGATTTCGCGGAAGATGAAAGCTATTAAAGTTTGAATTTTATTTATTATTATTTTAATTTTTATGGGTGGATAGGTAACATATACACACACCGACCACAGCGGCCAACGACCATACCACGCTGAATACATCGGTTCTTGTCCGATCACCGAAGCTTTTTAAAACCCGATCTAAATACTATTATTTTATAAATATCTAATTTATTTTTAAGGGTCACAACGTTTTATTTCTTAAAATTACAAAACCCATGAGCTTTTACATTTCTTGTGTATTGATGATTTAATGGCCAATTTCATAAAAAACTTTTTTAACATTAAGCTAAACATCAAAATTAGACCGTTATCTATACAGCTTCTAAAGCTGTTGGAATTTCATTTCGAACAAATCCAGACATAACCACTACTGTTAGTTTTCTTAAAAGATTCAATAACATTTTTGAATGTTTTAAATTTGTGTAGAGCACTTTCTCAAAATTGCAAATATATAGAGATCTTAAGATCAACTTGATATGCATCACAAAAAGAACGCTGCTGAGAAGGTGTAGCAGCACCTGTACGGTCACAGCTTGATGTTTTCGGCTCCAGTAGTTGTTACTATTTTCCATTTCATTTATTGAAAAAAAAAAAAAAAAAAAATGAAAAGTTTCTCGTTAAAAAACGGAGGCTCCGTTTTTATTTTAGAGCCATGGTTTATTGGGCAAATTTTATTAGAATTAATAGTAGTTTAAGATTTGGATAACCGCTTGGTGCATTTTTTTTGCTCCATACAAATTGACCCACTCTAGTGTTCATAGTTAACACTTGTGCCATTCGTGGGGCGTTAATTAAAGAACCCATTTGGCTCACTTCTACTCAAAGCAATTATTTTGCACTTAAAATGTATTTATGGAGTTTATATGTTTCTTCAATCGCTTACAAAGCCAATTATTGCTAATTGTATTATTAGCAAAATATTTATTGACATCAATAAATATTAGAGTTAATTTTATATTTAAAAAAGTCAATAATTACCGATGAAATAAATTTGTAAATTAATTTTGTTTTGTGTTTACTATTTATATTTTGCAATGTTGAGAAATAATTAATTTTTTTATTTTAATACAAAAAAATAATAAATAATTAAAATAAAATAATTTTACTTGAAATTTTTAAAGCAATTTTATTAGTGGTGTAATTAGAATGTTGTGGTTTTGCAATTATTACTGAATGTATCCAAAAAAATATTAAATTAAAATAATATTTTCAATACATTTGGTATACATTTTTTATAGTTTTGCAAAAATAACTCAGAATTACAAAATTTCCCCAAATAAGCTGTATAATTAAGCAATATTACTTAAAATTAGAATACAAAACTGCAAAAATGGCAACCCAAGCTCCACACTTAACCACCTACTTAACTTGTTTAATGCTCTAGCCGCAGTCAATTGTTGCTATTCATACAGAAAAAATCAACAAACTTGATTCACCAGTTCTCAAACCGTCATAAAATTATATTAAAAACATTTAATAAACAATTCCTATTACATAAAACCAATACTACTCGCTTCGCGTGCCCAAGCACAAAATCTAAAGACTTAAGACACAGACTTGTATGGCTGTGAACAAAGAAAGTAACAATACACACGCCAACGTATGCATGTCTTACAGAAATGGCATTAAATAAGATAAAAATTTTCAGAAATTAAAACAATACAATGCAAACATGAGAACAGCACACGAGCATAAATAAATAAATAAAAATATATAATAAACATACATACATATACATGTATACCTCACTATAAATCAATAAATGCCACAGCCGCCACCTGTCTATACGCCACAAGCTTATTTAGTAGAGCTTTCAAAAGCGCAAGTGATTGCTAGGTCCATTATGAAGCGGCCTGTCCAAGCTGCAGAGCCACATATAGTGACAGCCACAATGGTGCGCGGCAGCATCATTAAGGTAATGCTGACAAATGCGTGTTGGATGGCTTTCAATTGTGTAAAATGCACGCACAGATGATGAATTACACACACATAAATATGTTTTTATTATAAGTGTGAAGTGATTTTTCATTTTTTTTTTAACTTTTGTTGGCAGCTAAATTACTATTTGCCAAAGTGAGTGTTCTTTGTAAATTAAATAACACATTCAGTCACAAATGTGAACGCTTACTCAAGTGTTGTGTTATTGGCACCATTCAGTTTTAGCTTAATTAAATTGAAAATAATTGAAACTCTACTAATGGCCGAATATTAGGAGAAGCACATAAAACCCGCGCAAACTTGTTAAGGAAGATGTTAAGGGAAGATTATTAAGTTAATTTTTTTCATTTGTGTATTTACAGCAGAAACACTAAGCAATGCTAATGGCCTATTGATGAGGTAGATGCCGGTCAGCAACGGGTGGTAGAGGCGGCTGTAGCAGAACTGCAATACCACAATTCGCGGCTGTGAGCATGCTGTTCACATAACTCAACCACTCAACACCATCAACATTACCCCGGTCTCTTGATTTCTGGTGTTATTAGCAGCGCAGCATTCCTCTATAGCCACCGAGCTCGTCGATTGCTACGACCAGTGGTAGTACAGTCAATCGCGTATTTTCAAAGATCCCGAGCTAATGTCAGAAGGTAAGTATCTTTTAGGTGTTTCACTGCTAAGGCTTGCAATCTGTCGATATTACATTTCAATCATATTTAATAAAAAAACTTTAAAACTACTTAAAAATACATTTTGTTGTTATTTGATTTTTTGTGGATGAAATTGAAAAATTAAGAAAAGGTGAGTAAAAACCAATGCAAACATAATACTCAATTGAACATTATATTGTCTAAAGAAATATCTATATGTGACCTGGTCTACGAAAAGGGAGCTAACGTGCGAAAATAATAAAAAATAATAATAAAGAAAAAATAAACAACTCTCATCTTCCATCCGAATCAACTAAAAAGTGAAAATTGATTTTTTTGACACCTAAGCCCTCTTTCCGGAGACCAGGTCACATATGTATATGAAACTTGAGAAAAGTGTTTTGAGTGATTAAGAAAACATTTATTGTCGTATGAAACAATTTTATAGAATCCAAGTAGGATAAAGTTTTTGAGTGAGCATAAAAATGAATCCGATTCCGGCCTCATAATTGATTTAATTCCTTTAAAACATCACATATATCGACCGAAATAAAACGCTTAGTCACATGGAAAGTCAGAAGTCACTACATAAGCTATATTGGGGCAAAAATCTGTACTAATTGCACTATCTTTTAGCATTAGTCAAGTATAGTTGCGAATATAAACGAATCAAATCAAAATGACTCTTGCTGTTACTACTTCCTTACTCCCTCGCATTGGCGAATAGTCTCAATTACACCACTTCTTATGGCTGCATAATCTTATCAACAGCAACCAGTTAACCACCGACCAGCCCCCAATAACACCACTGACAAGAATATTCATTTCATTTAGGCGCTGTCATTGGACTAGACTGAGCGCTTTGCATACAATAACAAGAACAAGATATAGCTAGCGTAGGAGGGCTTTCCGCATCAACGAGATGAAGTTGCCCAACATGTTAATCAAGTCGGTGTTTGGCTTCTGTCCCGTCGCGAGAACCATGACAGTGAAAAATCAGTTCCGAGTAAAAATTAAAAAAAGATATATCTACACAGCTTGACGCATACGTACAAAGTAGAATCATTAAACTGTAGCAACTTGTTAGCTCTTTGGATTTTCCAAAGTAGAGTGACGCTGACAGGGTTTCAAAGTGGACATCAGCCGACACAAGCACATGTCCGTGCATGTCTCTAAATTGCAAATGAACAGCAGAAGAGAATCGTAAAAATACACAAATGGTATGTAAGTATGTAGATAGAAGAAGTCGCCGTCACTGGTCACTGTCGCCGCTGTTGGTTCCACAAATTCAAAGCGGCGCAGTGGAGCTGGTACTATCGGTGCTAGTAAGTATCTTAAGAACTTATTTGAGCGCAACCGCAACATGTTTTGCATTAATTAGACAGCCAACTGTGAGTGAGAAGGGCAAAACTGAACTTTAAGAAGTAAAGTAAAATTGTTGCAGCAATAGACCCACAAAAACGCAAAATAAATATTTGAGAAAACATAAAAATAGAAAAATTCAAGAATTACTACACCTTTCAAACCATGGGTGGCGTATTACAGCGCCACCAAAGCGCTGTGGAGTCACCTGCACTTGCGTCGACGCTACGCTTTCGTATTGTTGGCTATTTTTATAAATGTGTGTACAGGTATGTGGATGTATGTGTGTGTGTGTGTTTCTTGTGTCTGTGCATTGGACCATCAACTAACATAGAATGTAATCTTTTTCGATTATCTACAACTTGCAATCAAACACAATTAAACGACATTAATTGGCTAAACATACATACATACGTATATACAATGTGTGTATCACTTCGACAGTCACTGTATTCCTAGCCTCAATTGTTCACTGATAATTATTCTCGTTATGTTTAGGACTTTTTATTTCCTATTGGCATTTTTGCGCTGATTTGCAATTGTCAATCTTTAAAAATTATTCTAATCGCAATTGACTGTTCGATGCGCCTACAAGCCGCGCCACAAGAACCAGTTAATCTTTAGGTTACAAATTATACCGCGAAATGCTTGTTGTTGAACTATGTGTGATTTATTTTTCGGTTTTACGCCGTAGACGCCGATGTGATCATACACATATACATTTATCTACAGCTTTTTTATAGATAAAATTTTCTATAGATAGATTATTATATTAGCATAAGAGCTGTAGACCGTTCAAATATTATATTTAAAGAAAGTTTTAAAATCCTAATATTTGACAAATTCCCTATCTCTTTGAAAACATTGGTTCTATGTTTCGTTAATAAAATAGAAAGGTTTCCATAATAATCGAATATTCAATTTATCTAGTATATATTTATTATGATGTTTTGGTTGAACTCTGTAAAACCATATTTTTCATGTTAGTGATGCATGAGATTAGTAGTAGATGCATATATGTATGTATATGCACATATACATATATGTATATAAAGTAATAAAACCTATGACAACCCTTCTGGTGTTCAACAAAACCGTAATTCTGAACGGCTCATCTTTTCTCGGATAATAATTTCAAGAGTAAATTCAGTTGACGTTGCCGTCGTCTATTGACGACCGAAAATACCAGTTTGAGAGATGTTTACATAATAAATTGAGAATGTTCTGAACATGTGTTGGAGGGTTTCTATATTTGTTTTATATCCCATTTAGATTTTAAATAATTAAGAATTGCTGAAACGTGCTTAAATGTTGTGTTTATTGTTACCGGTTGCACTTGTTGTTGCACTTTATGAAAAAAACACAATTTTATCACGCTTCACATATGTACATAGGTCAGTGCTCGCTTACGTGCCTGAAAGCGTATTCTGAAACGAAAAGTCAAAGGCCGCCGGTAGACGTATACCAGCTGTGAACTGTGTTTATATACACTAATAAATTTCAATTACTTTACGTGCTTGCTAAAATTTGTTATAAAAGTATCACATACTTTTGAGTTTATTGCACTTAACTAGAACGTTGTTGTTTTCTGTTAAATTTTGCTAACAAAATTTCGCTATAAATATCATGAAAAAAATTGAGTTAGCTAATTCTTGTTGGAGTTTTCACTAGCGAAACATGTTCCGCATCAGCACTATAGCTTTTGTAGTATTGTTCCTAATAAGTAAGATTTAACAATAATAATATAAACTGTTTTAATTAATTATTATCCTCGCAAATTTTTTCTTAATTTTAAGTGATTTTCGTTGGTGGGGATTGTAGACCACAACTACCCCTTCCAGTGGGTCTACCGCTTGGCGTTGCTACCGGCGCTTTGACGGGTGTCGCCGGAGGTTTGCCGGTTGTCGGCGGCGTCGCGCAAAGCGTTCTTGCACCAGTAGGTCATATTCCGCAAAGTTTGCCAGTGGTTGGCGGTGTTCTGAATGGCTAATATATTATTTACGGAAAGGATTTACGTTAACTTATTTCAAATAGAGTAAAATTAACAAAAAGGTCGTTTAATTATTAAATATTAATATTAGAAAAAAAAATATAAGAGGTTTTAGTAAGTACATATACAATTTTTTATAAGAGGCCGTTGTAAAGGTCGTTTACTATTTTGTTTAAAAGAAAAATTTGCCATCGCAGAAAAAGGGTATTATGGTAAAGTACTTTAGTCACGCCGGGTATTGGCTCGATCAAGGCTATTTTTTTTGAAGTACGGATGAAGACTGCCAACGTGCAAAGAATTTCGTTGTCAGTCCCCGACCACTAAAGTAATCGGAATCGTAGTTTTAGAGCATAAATGGGCGTTTTGACTCACATGAGCAGTTACTCTCAGCACACGTATTCTTACGCTCTTATTTCAGTCGCTATTGAGAGCGAAAAAAACCAGTTTTGCACTGTGGGATAATGAATTGATTTTCCTGCCAGTTGCGCTGCAGACAGCAACGAGGTAACATAGGTAGTCGGTATGTTGATGTTTATGCCCTAGTATATTTTTGCCCCATTTGAACATGTATAACATAAATAAAATGTTATACTAATTTCAGATACCTTTGGTGGGGTAAATTGGGAGTTGACTACTTTTACTAGCAAACTAGTTAGCGGAAATTTTAAGATAAAGTTGAAATTGTGAAGTTCTCGATTTTTTTTTTTTTTTTAAAATATTATCTATCTCAATACCCTCATATTTCTCAAAGTATTTATGGAAGGTATTATAGTGCCTCCTAAAATTATACCTATGCCCGGGTCCCCTTTACACACATATTACACAATAGACATTGCATATTACCAAAGGCATCGGAAATCATAAAGCAATATTTGTCATTCATTTTGAACAAACACATATAGGTACGCGCATAAACAGTATCATAAAACAATCAAGCGGCGCACGATGTTGCTTCGCTGTTGTTTGTTAATCAACTGACTGCAAATGTTCTTTGTCCCATGGTAGCCACTTTACGCTCGCGGTTACCAATACATCCATACATTTCATTTGCCCATCGCTGTTTTAGAGTATCAGAAATATATTCATTCATCGAGGGCAGTTTTTGAACAATTCACTTGAGTGGGAATGCACTTTTCAAAGGGGAATATATGGGTCAAGTTTTGGGATTTCGTGTAGATTGAGAAATGAGACTGCATTCTCCATTCTATCTGTCAACATTTTGCTTGTGGAATAATTTATTTTATGAAAGAATGTCATCAAAACGGTCGACTCATGAATTGAACTAATTTGAATGAAAGCAATCTTTGGTGCCTAGGATAGGTAATATAAATAATCCCAGACAAATTCTTTTTGAGGTCTGAAAATCATGTAATTTGATTCCATGTCTCGGTAAACGCAATGAATACCTTCTGCACTTCTGCCGTCACGTAACGGCCATCAAAGAAATATTCTGATGGTATCATCGTGAAAATTTTGGTATGCAAAAGCTTTGTACACATTATTGGAGCGACTCATCGTGCTTCCAATCAATGAAAAAGATGGCAAAACTACATGGGTTGTACTATGATTTATGTTCACATTCAACGTATTCTTGTCCATAGTCCGATATTAATAAAACTTTTCCTCCATTCCCCGGCAGTCAATGTAATATAGAAAATGTATAAAATAAATCTAGCGATAATCATGAAATAAAAAAGTTAACGCCAACCTCTCTTTCGAGGTTGACACCTTTTCAGTAACGAGTTGTAGGCGTCGATATCAAATTAAGTTTGATAGTAAATAACCGTCTTCCTTAAAGGTGGCCCTGCAGTGATGACATTGTCAAAAAAAGAAGATAAATTTAAATATAAAAAAATCAAAATCAATCACAAAGCTTATCATACCCATACAAGAATGCACATATGTATACGGATTAGAAACGAACCCCTTTTAGCTGTACAAACTAAGTGGCTAAAATGGTAGTGGGAGCGTCACAAGCTTCGAACTTATTCAAAGTTAAATTATTAGATGTGACAGAGAGTGGTGAAGGCGTAGTCAATGAGTAAGTAAAAAAAAAACAATTGCTTCAGTGTTGTAAGTAGCTGTTATTTATTAGGCAGGAGTGATATTTAGAGCACTTAAGCTAATCACTCTCTATAATCTACATTTATTCACACGATATATTTCCAAACGAATATTAGCACTTACACATATCCCTTGTAATAACTCGTTGCGAAAACAATGCAGAAAACCAAATTTCTCAGCACTTAAATGCAATTGATACGCCAATAAATACATTCACTCGAAACGAATACAAATCAAAATGAAAGCGAAAGCCATTCATGCCAACTCAGCGAACATATATATGCGCATGTAAAAATGTACAGCTGATACTTGCAACTTGACAACAACTTCATTTTGCGTGCACTGATTTCGATGCATCGATCGAGGCAAAATGGCGTGAATGTGACAACATTTGCTGACACAAATGAATTGCCGCGTGCGCCAATAAAAATAATAACGCTGCGAGCTCAAAAATAACAACATCGCAGTCAACCCACAGAAACACCAAAATAGCGATAACTATATAGTCGCACATGCAGTTAGACGGAGCGACAGAGAGACGCGAAGTCACATTCCGGTGCATCAGGAAATATTACACCAGCAGACTTATGTCTCGCGTAAAGCGGAATCCGAAACCCGTGACACGCCACCCATCCCCCCGGGATAAACACTGTAGCCAACTCATTCCCGCTCACCGCTCAGCATTATAGCACGGCCGCAACATCGGCAAATAAGTACAGGTTGCAATCAATTCTCGGCTCTGGCTTTAATCGTCACAAAAAGTTAAACGTTTGTGTAATTTGTGAATGGCTGCAAGCATGCAAGTATGTGTGCGTGCCTGAATATGGTTTTTTGTGATTATTTACTGTGCGAGCTGTTGTTGTTTTTTTCAGCGCACTTGCTAGAGTGTTGTTTATCTAATCAACAGCGGCAGCAGCGGGCGTCCAAGTTGCACGCGTGCGCGCCACCACGACAGGTAGTCTGAGTCTTGTGACCACAAATGGCCAACACTGTTAAAAAATACACGATATGATTGTACGAGCAACACATACGTTGCGATTTGATCTGCCAGTGGCCCATTCAAGCATATAACTGTGAATATATACAAAATGCAATTTGAAACTCTGTCGCGCTGCGCAACACGTATCTAATACGAGAGCGGCTCGATAAGAAAATTTCTTAGCCGCAACGCTCGATGGCACCACTATCGCAACGAAAATTCATTACCGTGTGCTCTCAAATTTCTATAAAAATGTCAGCAGAATCGGAAAAGATTTATTTTGACTGCGTGTGGCAGTCGTCCTCGAATTTTAGAAAAATTAAAAAAAAAAAAAAACAATATGACATAATGTGCTAAAGATTAATTAATGAATTCTTCATTATTGTGCCGGTTTGGAACCAAATTCTGTAAAAAGGAAAACAAAACATTAATTTTCCAACATCGCAAGTCGCCGGTTCACGCTTTCGCCGTTTAAAGCCATTTTGGTGGAAGTAAGGTAAGAACCAGTATACTACTACAAATTTGGTCCCATGCATAGTTTTTCTCAATCCAAACTTTGAAAAAATTAGCCGCTGTGCTGAAAGTTGAGACGAATAAGGAAGTCGTCACTATCACGGTGGTCTACTTAGAAGATCAACTGAAAACATATTCTTCAGTCGGATAACAAAACCCCCTTTTTCCAAAATTTGTTTCTTTCTTTTAAACACTATACACTTATCTGACCGCCCTCGTATACCCCCTAGTATTTATTTATGGACAGTCAATAGCTGCGTATTTTTACCTAATTTGAGTTCATTTATTTGAGGAATTTTAGTATCTTTTCCGCAGGTTCCGGTTAGCTTAATTGGAAAATTTCATGAAAACAACAATTCGTCAGTAAGGAGTTGTGGTTGTGCATTTTATAATGAAAATAGTCTCAAACAACCAACGAAAACGTAGAAAGGTGCCTAAATGAAAATTAAAAGGTGACAACAAGTGCGATTGCAAAAACGTTCACAGTTAGATACGGGGCTCAGTTTTCGGTTTGTTTTCGATTTTGGCGCATTTTTATGTAAATATGCAAATGCGTGGGCTGCTGACAGGTGAGCCGAAATAGATGGACAAAAAATGCGCAGATTGACTTCAGAGACAATGTGACGTGGCTAAATGGTCGATTTTGTGTTTACCGCTAATTTGTGGAAAATTCTTTGACAAGATAGAAAAATGTTAACAATTTAACGATTATAGTCGTTACTAAACATTCTATTTAAATTTAATTTAGGTTCTGTCAATTCAATTTCGATTGTCTTTCATAATACAGTAGTATTCCTTTCTGGTGGCTCAATTTTAAGTTTGAGTATTAAATAACACTTTCTTAGGATATTTACAGAAGTGGGTTCATAGTAACGTAAAATAGATGCTGTTCAAGACAAATGCTGAATAATTTATATAACGTTGGTTTTTGACAAGATACTCCAAATTGCGTTGAAAGCGACTACCTCAAAGGATGTTGTTATATTATCGTCCGTGGCAGTCGTCTATGATCTCTTTGACTTTTGACCGTAAATATACAATATTAAAATTCAGGGAAAATCCTTACCTGATCATAGTAACTATGTGTATCAAAAATGGGTTGAATAGGGTCAATGCTTCCGTAAGCTCCCATATTCATTTTGTACTGCATATATCGGTCAATATTTGAGTTATCTCAATGAAAATTAAAGAACGAAAATCTGGCAAACTTTCCTCCATATGATTGGTCGTTGTATCTGGGGCACCTTAACAAAGCCGAAGGAACATTTTTTAGAATGTTGCATAATAACAGTTAATAGATAAAATCAGATCGATACTACCCCAACTCTCATATGCTACGTATAGTGATTTTCGCTTCTTTAATGAATCTTAAGCCGAATACGTCAGTCAGCATATGAGTTATATATTGTATATATAAAATTCTTTGGATTCCGATCCTCTGGTTGACGTTTTAAATTTTAAAGTATTTCTCTGACTTCGAGTTTTGCTAGTTGCAAGAGTTCACCTGAACTCAGCTCGTTCTTACTTGTTATTTATATATGTACGCATTGTAGTTATTATATTGTAGGTATGTGTGTTTGCTTATATAATATGAACGGAACTATGTGCATGTGCTGCCTTATGAAAAGAAATTAATCGCTCTTTATTTCAAACTAAATATTTAGAGAAGATTAAATGAAGTTAATCCGGCTGATGCAATATCAAGCCACAATCAACAGCAAGATATAACTTAACAGACGCTTATAATACAGCAACCATACGCACACATACACAAAAAGAGTGCATAGACACCGAGGTCCAACCATTGCAATTGCATGCGTTCATGGATCTGTTTGCAAGACGCCGAGACGCTGCTGAGATTATGATGGCAGCGGAGACAAAGTGACGCCAGTCAACGCAGAGTTGCTACAACGTTGACGGTGCCGAGGCTTAGGTTGTCGCCATCCGAGTGGCCAACGAAACCGGTTCGAATTGCAGATGAAGTTAACTGCAAATTATTTTTGTTGTTTTCTCATAATATTTTTGCGCAGTACAACGTAAGACACCGCACTCGTTTGCACATTTTAATAAATTAATCACATAATATCGAGTTTGTGGCTTAAACCTTTCGTTTGTTGCTTAGGTTGCAGGCGATGGCTCGTTGAAAACTAAATCACCGGTTATAAAATGTTGAAGCTGTAAGCTATTGTGATTTGCTAAAGAGTCGAAGACTAAAAAATTATTACGCACATAGATAATGTGCAAAATGGTAGTATAATGGTTGTGTTTATTAACCCTCAGAATTAAATATGACTTGCATGGAATTTAGTGTGATTTTCAAAAGTTTTTATGTGCTGATATTTATTTATCAGTTGTGTTTACTTATTTACTTATATTTATTGATTCTTAATTTCTGTCTGATTAATATTAATTTTGTCTGTAATGTCATAGCGAAGTCTGAGAAGTAAGAAGAAAAAAAATATTTTGAGAAAAGAGACAAAGAGACAATTACAATAGTACATATTATTATCGTGTGCTGTGTGAATAGTTGCAATTGAAGAAAATTGTTTTGGAATTTGCATTATTTCATATTAAATTTACATCAACTTTTGTTTGCTTTCTTCGAGGCTTCTCGTAAGTTTTTTAAACATTTTTGCAGTATTTTTAGGATATAAAAATAGTCAGAGTTGGCCACATTGACACTTTATGTTTAATCTTGCCTTTCAGTTTTGTAAAATGCACAGACTGGTATTTTCTTTTAAGAAAGGCAAGATAAAGAAAGCCATCTGCGCTAGAAAGTTAAGCAAGTAAGATGTATAAAAGTCTACATAAGCCGTTATTCGAACTGCGAACACTTATTGACATACAGTTGTTGAACTAAGAAAAAAAAAAAAAGTATTCCAAGGTTGTATTTCTAAAACTAACTTATTAAAAATAATGACCTGGCAATCTGTGTATAATTTTTATCTTTTCTCGCACTTATTTTCAACTACGAATCTATCACTGATATTATTTGATTTACGCCAACTTTCTGACCTCACACACTTAAATTTTTCTACACTTCTCCACAACTGTAGGTATGTTCATGAGCTCAAACTTATGTTACAAATATTCACACTCGAACGAAGTTACTATGCCATCTTTTGCCCCTTCTTTCTCACGCCACGTCTATTGTCTGCAGCAACATCTTAAATCACATACTTAATTTATAATATTTTCTGCAATTTATGTTGAATGAGAAAAATATAAATGATCGTAAAACATGCAACGCGTATTGCAGTCAACTTATGCGACGTCACAGTGAAGATGCAAGAATATGAAGCTGTCAACAAGGAAACTTAGCACTTATGTGCTTTGGGGTGGTTCATTTACTTGAAAAAAATAAGGAGATAAAAAAATATTAGTTTTTTTTTTTTTAAGATAAAAAAGTGTTACTGGTCCATATTTACACCCAACCGATATTACAAGGCCAAAAAAGCTGCGATTTCAGTTCTGAAATTCCAAATGAACTCCTGAAAACATCGTTGGATGATCGCGTATCAATGCTCCTTTGTACCAGATCCAATATGGTATCTTCTTATTAAAGAAAAGGTGAAGTAATTGAAAAGACTCAATGTCATATTCGTTTTATGTAACCGAATTGCGTAACTTCTATAAGCACTTTACAAGGTCGTGAGAATATGGAGGAAGATGGTTTGGTAAGCCAAATATGCAGAATGTGTTAATTTCTATTATACTTCTGTAAATAGAAATCCATAAAGTCCATGAGTTAACTATGTGACTACATTTAAGAAGATTGTTGCGTGTTATGCAATTAATGTGGCTTGTCGTAAATATACTATATTTCCGTAATTTTTCATGTAATTAATCATGTTGTTGTATGACTTTTTCTAAATGTGTGTCGTTATTGTAATTTTTGCTACTAAGAACACTAATTTGAGCTTATGCGAGTGCTGGTGTCGAAACAAGTGTTTTATACGAGTATAATAAAAGCGACATAAATTTTATTTATTTTAGTGGTTAAGAAGGAAGTGAGGTTATTTATCTTATAATTTTTGTCATAATTTTTTAGTGTGCTGTTATTTAGATACTGTAAAATTTCAGGCGTCAATAGGCGCACAATACTAACTTGCTTCTATGAAAAAAATTTCTTTTCTCTCTTTTTACTGCATTTTCATCAATCGCTTTTCCTTTTTTCTTTTTTGGCTCTTAAAGATTAAAGTTATTCACCCAACAATTTCCAATAATTTCACAACTCCCACCAGCATTCGGAGTCACACTTGTGGGTGCGCTTAAAATATAATTCCACATAATATCATCAGCTTGCAATAAATGAGTGCAACTAAATCCACTGACACAAACACAAACAGGAATTTTGTTGAAAATAATTTTGTCACATAAATTTATTGACAGCAAAGCTCTTTGCAGCTACGAAGTTTGATCACGCCAACAACAAACCACGCGCACACCTGTCTGAATACATGTACTATTTATGCATGTGTATGTGTGACATTGTAAATTATACAGTAGCAAATATGGCGATCGAGCAGCAATTTATCTGCGACTATCAGCTGTGGCAAATAGCTAAAGTGAGCCACAAAGTGCAACAGCAACAACGTAAATATCCTCTTATGGCTTTCGGCTCTGTGATCGGGCGGGTGGTTGCATAGGCAGTTGTGGGTGTGTATACACAGCGCATATTTCTTGTTGTTGTTAGTGTGTAGCTAATGCAATGCTTTGGCATTCCATTAACAATTTGGCAGATAAATTTTGCTTTCGGCGAATTTTAATGCCCGCCGAAAGCGGGCTGTAACGACAGTTCAACTGATGTTTAGTACATGGAAATTATTGACGTTCAAAGAAAGATACTAGCGATGCAATCAATAAAATTACTTGCAACAAATTGTCACACAATTTATTCAAGTAATTATTTTGCTTCGGCATTGATGTAGTTGGAAAAATTTTAAGGTAAAATTAATGATGGTGCGCTATGAATCAATAGCTTAAGCACTGAATTATGATATTCAGGTCTATAAATGTTTATTTATAATTTTCAAAAGCATCGTGGGCTTAAACTTTTTCCTGCACATGTCGCTTATATGCTTACAACCTCTACTTTTCCTTATGAACAAATATATAAACAATTGATTATTAACAGCGCATGATTTTATCTTTAGGAGACAACAATCTGATCCTGATCAATTTTGATTAGTCTAATATGCAAGTTAAAGTTCGATCATGACATTAGCAGTTCCGCAATTCCATCTTCAATTTCCGAACAAAAACTGTAAAAATGGACACGGTAAATCAAATTTTTGAAAAGAAGACGATGCGTATACGCAACGAGAAAGGATACCATGTACAAGTATATGACATATTTTGATTTTTATTTTTCGATTAAAAAAAACAAGTTATTTCATAAATTTTACTTACTACTTACAGAATAATAAAAATTAAAATTAAATTACTAACTTGTGAGGAAAAAAATAGAAACTGAAATATAATTATTAAGCTTGATTTCTTGATTAATTTCCTTATGACTGTTTCCGTCCCTGATTTAAACATAATGTTTTATACAAAACGTCTAAATTCTTTGCTTGCACCTAAAATATTCGAAAAAATTTATTAGAAATTTCAAGACTATAATTTTAGGCTTAGCGTGTATTATGTCATCTACAAAAATATGTGCCGCTATAACAATCTCATCAATAATGTCGTTTTTCTGTAAAATTTATGGTTAAACATTGTTAAATATGCGTTTTCGCCAACTAATACGAAGCAGCAAAACATTACTCATAGCGTGTAAATTATAGCCAGCGTTTTAAAACCACTTATGAATATGAAAACACATCGCATACATGTCTTCGTATGAACAACGGTACGCACTACGAGTCAGCTTGCATGCAGATACGCGCCAGGTAAAAGGGGGTTGGGGATACGCGTAATGTGAACTTCATCTTGCATAACTCTGAGACAGAGCTCGTGTCAAAACGATTTATGTTCACACTTGTTGCCGCCATTAAAACACACACATACAAGCACAGCTAGGTGCATGCAGGCACAAGCTTATGAATATACTCGTATATGTATGTGTGGACGTGCATGTGGCAAGCTTATGAGTTTAAAGCAACGGTTAATGGCTGGTTCCAATAAGCGCCAAATATACGTTGTGCTGCCATCACTTACCACACACATGCGAACAAATACACACACTCTTCCATGCTCTGGTAGGCAGCGAAGTTTGAAGTACTTACCATTAGCATGCATGCAACATGCTACATTTGCAACATGCGGCGACGTTGTTTGTCATATGTGGATTAGTCGAACTTATGTTTGCTTTTTGTCCTCTTTGTTTTGTTTCTTTCTTTTTATTCGCTTTGTACATAAGCTTAGCGTATTTGCTTATTTTTGTTGCTTCACATGCATTAGAAATGTGAAAAATGTGCAAAAATGCGTAGGTTGCATATGAATGAATGCCACAATCAGTTGCATATGTTGCACGTACAATTTATTTATACGAATGCACGTAGCGCTCGCTTTGGTTCGTGTGGAATTATCAATTGTTCAATATATTTTTGTTGTTGTTGTTGTTGTTGTACTGACGTGTAGCGGCTGCCGTGACTGCTCTTGCGGTAAATTGTTGATCAAAATGTAACGGTACTAAAGAACGAGGTCACAAGTAATCAATATTCATGCAAGCAAAATGTAACTGCTGTTTAAGCCGCAAATGATCACACCTGTGTGCATACGCTATTAAATATCTTATTGTATGTAAGTTGCAGAGATTCCGGTTGGTAAACTTAACGTGTTGAACATATTACACTAGCGGTAATGAACATAAATAATATCAATGGTAGCAGTTAAGTCATCTGACTTTGTAAATGTCTGGCTGTTCATATCTGTATTCAATTGGGATATCTGAAAGTGATCAATATAGTGAAAAGTCTAGAACCTTTTATAAGTATCTTATATATTCTCCTTATCTAAGTTTTAAGTAAATTGCTGAAGACTCATTGCATATTGAATGTTAATAAATTTCTTCTAAACAAACATACTTAAATAAAATCTGTTTCATTGAAGGTGGTGAATCAGTACCCTTAGAGCATAGAGCTTTAAAAGTACTTAAAATAAGTTCCCACTTAACTGTGGCCTCACTAATGCCAGTTTTCATAGGATCGTCAGGCCCTGTTGGGAAATCATCTGCTATGGTGGTAGTAGTCTAGTCCGTCTGCGACTTCACTGCTTTCTTCTCTTTTGAGGTTGCGGCTAGGATGGCCTGTTACCGGACTGCGGCTGGGATGGTATCATTCGCGATGTTTCCCCCTGCGGCTTATTTCTTACTTGCTGAGCGAAACTCGCCTGTTCTGCCATGTTCATAGAATGGACATCTCTCTTAGAAAAATTAGTTTTCCTCTGAAAATCTTAAAGTTTTTATTAACTTTAAGTCGGTAAAATACCCTATCATCCATTATTGTCGCGTTTATTACAGTGCAGTTTACACAAAAACTTACAATCAGATTTGTACATATCCTCACCGGAAATCATTACTCCTCCGATTATTAATAATATTTGTGACTTTACCGAGCAACTTGCCACGCAAATCTGCACAGATCATCTGCGATAAATTTGGTAACGGTCAACAACTTTCCGGCCTAAGTGGAGTGCTTGATAAGTAAAGTCCACTTTCAATGGCATTAATTCAAAGGAAAAATTGCAAAATGAAAATAGAAATCAAATAAAAATCGAGTAATCAGCTTTTTATTTGTCAGTCGAAATCAAATGTGAGTTTGTACATCTATAGTTGGGAGGTGTGTGTACGATAACGCCATTCGGCACGCAAAATATCTATAATGTCACCAAATAAAATTCCATACACACACCATGATAATAGTAACACTTACACATACACAGATCTACAAATGTCAACAAATAAAAACATGAAGCCAGTTTGCACGCGTAGCGACAGATCGTATCGAGTTTATCGACGCCGACAAATCAATGTAAGTGGAGGCACGTTTATAGTGAGAAAAAAGTGGTGCTGAAAATTATAAAAAGTAAAAAATTACACACGCACATCTACACATATCTACTTGATTTTATTATGCGTTACGCGTTGGACGCACATGACGTTTAGCAGGCCGTCGACTGTCCATTGTGCACCCCACAGTATCCACATCTCAATGTGGTGTGCGCCTTTTACGCTTTTAAATTGTTAACAGCAAGATTCGATATTCTGAAGATAACTAATAAAAGCGAGAAAGAAATATCACTGCTTTGACCAACAAACAAAAACAATACAAAATGCAACTGCATAAGCCAGCTTTGTTTGTCTGGTGTTTAAATATAAATATGGACTAACGTGTTTGTCGTTTATTGCCTTTTTTATAGTTGCTGACACCGCGGTCAGCTTTTCTTAGGCGGTACTACAAATACACTTTTGAAAATCTTTGTGTCGCAAATAAAACCAATAAATAATAATATTCGAGACCGTTGCTTTAATGCATGGATCTAACTAATCTAATTATTATGATGCCAAAGAAATCTCTATGTTTCTATATGAAAGGCGATTCTACTATTTTAAAACTTTAAATTAGTTGTATGACAAGCAAAGCAGCTTTGTAAATTAAGTAATCTCTGAACACTAGCTTCAGCTGTAGAAACAGAGTTTAAGACGGCAGTGGAGACAACGTTGGTTCATATGAAAGTTGGGTCATATATTTCCAACATTACAATTAAAAGTAAGCCAGGCAAGCCAGCAAAGGCTTCAGAGCAACTGCAATTCACTGCAAGTACTAAAAACTAGAAAGCATAGCTAACACTTTTTCCTTTTATATTCTTTTTGTGGCTCAGAACAGTTGTTGTTGGTTTATTTGCCTGTGTAGTAACCTTACGTTGTAAGAAATTGAAAATAACCAAACTTTAAACAAAAATAAAAAATACAATAAAAATACTTCTAGAACATATATTTTTTGAACTAATTCAGCTATAAGTTAACTATGAAAAATTCTAGCCAGACGCACTTGTTGCTTACAGACTTAAAAGCAAACGTGAAGACAAAACACGCTTAAAATGCGCCCTCACATATAAACTCACTTCGCATTGCCCAAAGCAACAATGCTGGTCACAGACAATTGCCTCGTCGATGCTACCCACTCACCGCTCAGCAGAGCGGTGTCGCTTCTTCACTTAACAGCTACTTGCATGCATCGATATAATCTCAGCGTAAGTCCGGCTTCACTCGGTCCGTATGTTCCTAAATGCGATTTCTTTTATTTTAAATGCTTTTATGCCATTAGTTTTGCAAGCTTTGTGCTTGTTGTGTTGCTAGTGCACTCATGTCAATTAAATAATTTTAATTGCCTTTGCGTGTTTTTTCTGAGTTCACAGTCAGACAGGGAGTACACCGAATTCAACTAGTATGCACTCTTGTTTTGGCGAATGCTTGTGGAATGCCACGAACATAACCAGTAGCGACAGGTGATGTTGTTGGAACTATGTTGCACTGGCAAGCGCTGATGCTGACATTTATCATGTAATTGCATTTAATGCATGAGTGGAACTGCTGTGCACACGAGTTCGAATGTGAGTAGTGTGTATGTGGGTGAAATCCTTAATAAGCCATTTGGGTTCGATAGGGTTAATGTTTTCAGAGTTAAAGGAAAGTGTTGAAATTTTTATGGTGATATTAAATACTTTGATACTTAAAGTATGAATTATGTAATGCTTCATAAGGCAACCAAAGTTGGAGAGGAGAACTAAAGGAGCGAAGGTAATTTCTTGATTTTATTAAAAACCTAAAGAACAGTAAAACTTTCTAAGGATTTTCTTGCCATCTCGGCCTTAAATGCTTTTAATATCGCCAGCGAAATGGTTTTTACAAAGCATTCAGTGAAATTCATGAAGCCATGACAAGCCTGCCTCCTAGCCGTCCTTACACCATTGTTATCAATAACAGCGATATAGCGGAGGGTCTCATCATCTCCTATGAATCGAATTGACAGAAATGGGTTACTATTTTCGCTATAGATCGTATCAATCCTAGACTTGTACCGAAAGACCTGAATCACTTCAAAAACAACTTCAGAAAAAAGAAGCTGTAAAACCTAGGTGTGGTTTCTAGATTCTTCAAACACATCTGATGACATCTGATGAGACGTGTTCGATCTAAATTGAACACTATGTGCTCATCAAGCGATCTGACTACTTGTGGCATTTCAGGCCCTTACTCTAAGATTGTTGCTTCAGCAGCAACCGAAGTGCACGAAGCATTACTCGCTGAGGGACATAAATAATGCATTAGCCTTGAAAATTTAAGTACAACACTAAACTTAATTACACGAAAGCAGTCAGGAGCAGCGAATATGCGAAGAATGTCTATAAATAAAAAAAATTTAATAAAAAAACAGAATCGATTTTCAGCTTAACAAAGACGCAGCGGAGTATACCACGGCGTATGTGCGAGCACTGTACAATGCTGCGTAAAGTGTTGTGTTTAGTGCGTGATTCATTTTTCATGTCGCATGCGATTCTTGCATAGGTTTTCATACAGTATTTTTGGTATTTTACGACTTTCAGGATTTTTTTTACTAATCTTTATTTTTTATGCTTGCTTTGGGACGTATTTCACACCTAATTTTTGCTAACACAACAAATCAACATGAGCATCTTCACCGCCGGGCAACAATTCTTTGTTGTTGGGCTGTTTTTATTTATTTGTGTTGTTTTTTAAGTGATGGTGTGTGCGATGAGCCACGTTTGATTTTTTGGTTGTTTATTGCACCCTTCATACTTCATCTTCGACTTTAATCACGCAACGAAATCTTCGCACGTACATGTTGCTGTAACATGCAACAGGAATTCATATATGCACTCTTATGTAGTAATATATGTACACAGCTGTCTACTATGTTTTTGTATACATGCAATATTGTTTGCTGCTCAATTGCGCTTAACACTTGCTGTGGCACGCAAGGTTACAATATCAGCACAAAATGTTGCAATAAGTTTTGAGGTGTATCTGGCACTTTATTCTTTATTTTCAGAGCTTTCGGGACTCAATCCCGAAATATTGAGTACTGATGACTTCTCAGCATCTCTAGTAACTATATGCAAAGCGGCTTTGAACTCTAAATATTTTAATTCTTTTGGAACTAAATCGTTAAATATAATTGTACTACAACATTGAGTTCTCTAGTCAGGATCTGGAGTTCAAATTATTTAATTAAATTGGAACTCCCTATAGGGACCGTGACCTTTCTCAGGATTAGGAACTCGTTCACTAAATATCCAATTATACCTCTATAAAGATTTAGAGTTAAAGAGAAATATAAAATTCTGAGAAATTATCAAGGAACCTCTATCCCTTCAGAAATTTTCGGGATTGAAGTTCTAATATTAAGGTTTTTGTTATAAGTTTTTGTTACCACCACCTCACTTTTCTAGTCTATGCATATGCATATCGTGTACTCATACAAGTATTTCAGCTATTATTATTATTATTATTATTATTATTATTATTATTATTGGCTTGGTTAGCCGAATCTGAATCTGTTGACTGCTCAAAAGCAGCACAAAGCGTGTAAATGATTTTCTAGGAATCAGTGTATTGGAACATATATTATTTTTGCTGCTAAGTGCATAATATGTAATTTCGTGGTATAAGGTACCGTACGGAGATGTGCTTAGAAATAAGTCTGAAGAGCACGTAAAATTTTGCTGATAATACTTTTTATTTCACTTAAATGGAAAACTTACACATTTACTCAATTTTCGCATCACCGGTCAAAACCGTTCAATCCGTTTAGCAAGCAAATATGTCAATATCTTATTACATGCCACCAAAGCCACCTTCCTATCAATATAAGTGACTTTATTGTCATACATCACTTTGGATAATAACCGAGTGCCATTGACTGCAGAGGTAAAATAAGAAAAGCGAAAACGCAAATAAAGTGATAATAAATCCTTTATGTGCAGCATACAACCCACACAATCGATCTTGCACGCTGACAATAAAATTGTGTAGCTTGCTTTTTGTTTTGTTGTAAGCGAGCAACTGTTGTTCTGTTTATTTAATGGTAAAGATGTTGGATGCAAATGGCATGCGAAACCCGTAAATTTTCAGCTCAAAAGCATACAAATGCCAAAATAAAAAAATAAAGAAATCGATAAAACGAAGTTTTGCAAATGAAGTTGGAAATTTGGTGAGTTTTTGCATTTTTCACTTTTTCATTTTTCGGCTTTCACTTTATAACAAAATAATTTGAATTTTGAGTATTCGCAAAAAGCAAAACGAAATTGACTAAATACGCTAAAAGGAGGAAATGACAGTGGAAAATTTGCGCATAATTTCTTGCAGAGAGCGAGGTAGGCGAGCACACGACCAAATTTGAATTTTACCGCCAAACCAGCAAAAAACGTCAAATGGCAGTGAAAGTGGCGGTGTGAATTACTTATATCTTGGCTTTCGGTGAATTCGGTGAATTTTCCGTTTGGAGGCAAATGCTCATAAATCGCACTCATTTCATGGCTTTAAACGTATCGAAAATTATAAGTGCCTCAGGAGATTTTAAAGTAGGCAGTGAATGTGATTATTTGGCTGGTAAAGTGTTTACGATTTTCTATATATAAAGTTGAGTATATAGTCAATTCTCACATTTTATTCAATCATTTCGCTCTTTTTGGGAAAAAGTAAATTCTATGTGGTCCGGAGCCTTTAACTATTTCCGAGATTAGAAATGGATTTGTTGAAGAAAGGGAACGGGAAACAAACACACTCTCTTTAATAAAATATTTTTAGTTTTTAGTACTAAAACTATATGGAATAACATATTATTAAATACTGTTCATAACCGCGGAGTTTATCATACAAAATTTGTTTTAACTCCTTCTTCTTCTAACCAGCACTTTTTAATAGAGATTTATGGATATTGAGCTCATTTTTCCGTCCACATTGGCTATAGTATTAAATAGTTTGCTCTTGAAACACTTGACACTTTCTTGGACTTCTTGGTCCATTCAACATCATTTGCACATATCACATACCCAAAAATGTGAGACTAAACTCGAGTTTATTAAACTCAGCCACAAAAAGTTTGAGAGTTTCTGATAAACACACAACCTGAAATTCATGTTTATGGTACCTCGAAAACTTCATATAAGTGAAAGCTCCGGGGTTTTTAAACTCTTACAATAAAAGATTTCGCATTTCTTAATGAACACTATAAATTGAACTCGAGTTTATGGTAACTGAAAACATGTACATTAATGACAATACAACATTATTCACAAACAACGGATACCCAAAATTTGTTAATAGAACTCAGAGTACCTTAAACACTCCAACCATAAAATTTGAGAAGTGCTCAAAACACTTAACTTTATACTCGAGTTTGTGATATAATATCAATATTGGGTTAATAATGGTCCTATGTGATTAGTGAAGTCAACCGGAAGAAACGGATTCATTCTTGCCATTTGAAAACTTGTTTATATAATAACACTTTAATAACTGCTTTTTTAACCCTTAAATGCATGATGATGTATATACATCAGTGTTTTTTTTTACTTTTATTAGGTGCTAAAAATATCTGTGTTGATTTTTGAACGCAAACTTTCATATGACATTTCACTTTTTAATTTTAATAATTTGACAGCTTGGCGCGCCACTTACAAATACACACTTTGGCGGTAAAATTGTAATTTCATTTTGGTGGTTAGTTAAAAGTATTTTTACGTGCTATAAGTGATTTATGAGAGGATAAAGGTAAGAAAAACACTTTACATTGGTTTTATTTAGAATTCAATAACAGTTATAGTAAATACGAGCGTTATAATTGTGATGTAGAAATAAATCAGCAAGCAAAATCGGCAAATAATAGTTTTACTGTGGGTACAATAATATCTTTTTTATATTTGACTTATTTCTTATAAATATATAATTTATTCATATGAATTATATAATTACACAGTACAACAGCCAATATGGGGGGTGAGAAAATAAATTTTTTTTCTTTATTTTTCCCTTAATCTATGTTTAATTTTCTATCTGTTACAATTTATGGTATTTAAAAAGGAAAAACCATGCATTTAAGGGTTAAATAAATATTGTGCACAATTTTTCATAATTTCCCTTACACCTTTAATTCATAAATTTTTAAGCAGCAAAATGGCTAATGTGGGAAATTTTGCGGTAAAGAGTGTGAACCCCAAAATTTTCCAGTTTAGCCATTCTACTGCTTATCCCACTTCCTGGCGTTTGTATCATTCAATTTTATCAATAAAATAAAATGAATAAGCTACAAATCAGCAACAAATAAATAACCAACAGCATATTTCTCTAACATTATCAGTAAATTAAAATCAATGAGAAAGCGATGCCACACCTACGAGATTTCGCATTTTTTTGCATTTTATTTTCAGTAATTTTATAGTAAATGTGTTAAAGCACACATGCACTTAAATACATACATTATTAATTAAGAAATATGTGCTGCATGCACAATATCGGTTATATGGCCGTACTTTTTCTTCTGAGGCCCAAGAGGCGCACCGCCTTACGCAAATCGAAAGCTCTTGGTTTGAACCCACAATCTATCGTTTTGTAGTCATGCTGTCAAGACACCCAAATAGGCTCTCAGTGAATACGAGAATGAATATCCTAAGTAATGCCAGTGTATTCACTTACATCTTCAACACCGTTAAGCACGCAATTTATCAGCGCTATCATTTTGATCAGCGCCACGCCAAAGCGCATAGAAACCCGTACATACTTATAGAATCGCATTCAGTTACTGTTGCTAAATTCAGTTGTACTTGCCACACGAATCAGCGATAATTCAACTCACTAAAGAGCCTTCATATACAACGTGCTTAAAATCTTATTTTCCAGCATTTAACGATAGAAGTAGAAACCTCATTTTACTGTTTCTTTTGTACATGGCTTCGTTAGAGCTGGTTTTTGCTGTACAGTGGGTCATTGGTTCGGTGAAGGAGATTTATTTGCAGCTCTTTAAAGCTTAAAAGGTCGTACGCAAAGGAAGTACGGAAAATATAGAAAAAATTTTATACATTGGTTTCTGTATAACGGTATCTGTATAACAACAATTTTAGTAAGTAGATAAATCTAAGGTTTCTCTCAGATGAGGAAATTTAAAGAAAACGGAAATATTCTGTCTACAGGCCTTAACCCCACAGAACATCTTGAAAAAATTACAATTATTCTATGAAGAACAATAAGGATAGGTTTCTGACCTCAAAATAAAATCAATTGGAGCTAATAAGTTTCCAAATATTTACAGACCAAACTAAGCACAACACATTAGCCAAATTGTTATCCCCTGCTGTTGCAAGTAGCAAATTCCATTTATGCCTCTCAATTGCGAACCAATCACCCAATGGGTCGATGGCGTTATGTGACACACGACAACAACAACCAAAATATGCATTAGGCTGCTGCGTCGCGTGGAATGTTGCAAGTGAAGTTATTCATGGCAACCTGTTGCTCAACAAATGCTTTGACACAAAGTTGCGGTGAAACGACAAACAAAGCCAAAAACCGCTTTACTATATGGATATTTGTTGCCTGCAATTAGATATTGACTTTTGTGCCTCCAAATGTTTCGCCTTGCTCATGCATGTGTATGTGCTTTGTTTATGCGCTTGTTGGCCGCTTGGCAGCGCTCTTTATTAGGCACACAAAGGAAGTCAAATAAATAACAATTCAATGCGCGTCATTTTCCTCGTTTCTCTCGTAAATGCTTCGTATTTGCCTTGTGGCGGTGAGAGTCTTTCTGCGATTTCTGTTGGATCAAAACAGAGTAAAGTGCAGTGCCGACCGCAGGGAACGTATGAGCCAATAAAAATTTAAAGTACATAAATAAGCGTTCAAAAGCGTTTAAGCCGCATGAAATTTGAAAGTGATTTTGGAGCACTTTGTTATTGTTTTAATAATTTAAACTCTGTTTTAAGCTGGGTTGAATTTAATGTTTCCAATAAATAACCCAGTTAGTGGAGTTGATGGATGGACATTATGTTGCGTTTAATATGCGTGAGAAAATTTATCGCACACTTGTGCTACATTAAATTTTAATTTTAATTGTTTCGGTAATGGAGTTTTAATTACTTAAATATGATAACTGGATGTCAGATGTTTTTAGTATAAATTCAAAGGCTGGGCTAGGGATCTGCATCTCTTTTTTCTGTACCTAATTACTTGAAGCCATTTCTGCCTGATATTTATTTTGCTATTCAAAAACATGCACAGCCCAGAAGAAGCTCAATATAAAATTATGATGGAGGAAACGGCTGACTTTTTCTAATATATAGAGATCTCAACTCTTCAATGACTACTGCCAGGTTAATTTAAAAATAATTATTATATTATATCATAATTTAACCATGAGTTACAAGAAAAAACATTATACATACGTCTCGTCATCAATGATGATGGGTTCGGCGAATGTAGTATCCTTCTGTTAGACATTGTTTTAGCAAAAGTTTAGGGTGTTTTGGTTTTGATTATAGAATTTATACGTTTCATACGCAACCCATTAACCATAATGTGTTGAATGGCACCACTATTGATAATGAGATCCTCTGCTATATTTCTGTTAACAACGTAATTATTCTAGTTCAGTAAACCTGGCGTTGGTCCCAGAACAGTTAGATAATTTTTGATTTCATTGTGTGCTTTTCATGCTATGAAATGTTTCAGTATCCTAAAAATATTACTTCAATTATTTTGAAATTCTTGCTAAAAAAAACAGTTATTCAATTTTTTAAGTCGACGAAATATCGGTCGGTGGCAAACGTTTGTAATGTTCCCATAAAGACTACAAAGAATGTAATATCTTAAGTTGAAGATCTCAGACAATATAGACATTCTTATTATTGTTATATCACTATACGGACTACATCCTTTGCGATAAGTTTTTCAGCTTTAAACATCTTGCCAACTTTTTTTCGAAGTATTTGCTGTTTCGTCAGATTAGACTTTTAAGATAATTGTTTGATATTTGCGGAACTGAGATCGGTTTCATAAACTATTGTTTATCGCAAAAGCTTAACTAAAGCACAAAACAGGGCAAGTTTTACTCAATCGCAGGCGCCACAGCTTAGATTAACGGCGCGATTCTGTAACTTGAGACAGTCTCAAGTCTCTAAATTTGAGATTTTAAGTTAGAGACAATTTTTGAGGCTTGAGACGATTTTGCTATTCTGTAAGTAACAGTCACAAAATCTATTATATTTCATTATTCAGAGATGTTTTTACATGTGAATGAAAATAAATATGTCGATAACAAATATTAAATTTTCTATAACATAGTAAAAGAACATAATTATCAATAAAAATAATAATATATGCTGACTTTGGTTCATAATATTTACGAAATTTATGTAAAATTGATTTATTTTTAACCTTTTCGTGTTTGAGTTTCTCGCAAAATATAAAAAAAACCACAATCGATTAATATCTATGATGATCTCTATTCAGAATATTCAAAATAGCAGACAAGAGTTCGTTTTGGTTTTGTGACCTGCTAACTACCAGGTCTCAATATTTTGAGACTAACGCTAGAGACTGTTTAGTGAATAGTAACTAGTCTCAAATTGAGACTTTGCCTCAAAATGTCTCAAATAGAGACTAGAGGCTGGTTACAGAATCCCGCTATAAGCCTTCAAGTCTATCCCTAGCCAGATAAAAATACATACATACATATGAACGAAAACCTGAACCAAATATTTTGGCTGAGTCACATGAGCCCTTTTCAGTTATTTACCCAATGAAACTGCCTCAAATGACAAATGTTAAAAGTATTGCGCATCACAACAACATGAGAAAATCACTTACAAACACACAACGGGCACACGAGTATTGTCCTAAATTTGTCACTCTGACACAATACTCAAAATGACAACAGAGTTGTAAATCTTCACATGACTTACACAACTAAAAGGTCTTTCAGCCATCGCTCCGACAAATGGCATCGACCACCAAGCGTTCTACCATCACAAATACAACACTTCTCTATTGGTTTGAATGTACGAAAAAAAATTACGAATAAAAATCAAGAAACCTTCAAAAACTACGGTTGCAAACAATTCATATCTGCGATTATTTACAAGCTGTACAGTCATCGGTAGCCACTCAGTTTCGGTGCAACGTGCATTTCATCCATAAATTATTCATGTCAACCGAAAAGCAATAATCGTACTCAAGAAGGCTTACAAATAGATGAAAATATGTGGAGAAAAAATGCTGAAATCCAAAAAACCAAAAAAGAAATGAAAATAAATTGACTGGCAGCTGCTGGACAACTTGTTCAAGAGCCAAGCGCATCTGCTGCGGTTTATGTGCCGACCATAGCGTAGTTGGCGGGTGAGATAAGTCGTCTGCAATGCACCAAGATGCACTTTAAGCTTTGGCGAGTGAAATAGCTTTGCAGTATTCTTATAACTTGCTGAATTAGTTTGTGCGTTCGTTCGAAGCAGCTTTTCAGCCGCCTACAGTGGCGAGATTATTAATAAGTGCTTGTGAATATTTTAGTTGTTATTACTTTCTGGTACGTACATATGTACATATATGCCCTTTTATATGGCAAGAGATGGTCATTAGGAACATGAACAGGTTCCGAAATAACTTGAGTTACAAAAGCTGGGCATTCCTATGTAGATTATACTATAAAACCTCAAAATTATGCGATTTTTTTTATTGTTATAAGCAAATTTTCCCCAAATACATAGTAACGAAGAATTCTAACGAGTATAAATTACTTCATCGGACTTAACTCCATTCATTTAAGTTATGTACATACTGTTGTTTGAGTCATTATATTTTATCAAAGCTTCGTCGACAATTCATAATTATATCTATGAAGTTTTATGACATCTGTTCAAGATATGGTCAAAGGTACTCTTCATGTTCAACTACAATCAGATCAGAAATTTATAAATTTTATTATTTTCTAAAAAACCCATAAAAATTCCTGACCTTGGGGACTTAAATTGAATAATTCATGTCCAAACATAGTAGCTAATTTTTGCTAAGATTTTTCTTTTTATATAAATTCTTTATATTTCTATCATTGATTATCCTTCTCTAGTGTAGTGTTCTTCTCCATTCCATTTCCATTCCAGTACATTTTTCCTTATAAGAAATCTTCACCAAATCAGATATGTATTAGTTTCTATTAAAAAATTGTAAGAACTTGTCTCTGTGGAAATAGCAAACAACGCCTTAAACGCAACACCTGCACATTTCTGAAGTCAGTAAATGCAATTAGCAAAAATTTGTTTGTTATGTCTTGCCGCGTTGTATGTTGTTATACAACATAGCAAGGCGTTGCTTGCAGCATGCTTTTCTGCCAGTATGCTCTAAGCTCTAGAGGCATGTAAGTTTTTTGGTTTTGCATTGGGGACAAAAATTCTAGCAAACTTCCGCATTTGTTTACGGATTTTCACTTATTTTATACCCTGAACAGGAATTGGTGTTGCCACACAATGTTGAACACCTGGGGGAAACTTCGTAAGTAACGGGTGATTTTTTTGAGGTTAGGATTTTCATGCATTAGTATTTGACAGATCACGTGGGATTTCAGACATGGTGTCAAAGAGAAAGATGCTCAGTATGCTTTGACATTTCATCATGAATAGACTTACTAACGAGCAAACGCTTGCAAATCATTGAATTTTATTACCAAAATCAGTGTTCGGTTCGAAATGTGTTTCGCGCGCGTGTTTTGTTCAGCGATGAGGCTCATTTCTGGTTGAATGGCTACGTAAATAAGCAAAATTGCCGCATTTGGGGTGAAGAGCAACCAGAAGCCGTTCAAGAACTGCCCATGCATCCCGAAAAATGCACTGTTTGGTGTGGTTTGTACGCTGGTGGAATCATTGGACCGTATTTTTTCAAAGATGCTGTTGGACGCAACGTTACGGTGAATGGCGATCGCTATCGTTCGATGCTAACAAACTTTTTGTTGCCAAAAATGGAAGAACTGAACTTGGTTGACATGTGGTTTCAACAAGATGGCGCTACATGCCACACAGCTCGCGATTCTATGGCCATTTTGAGGGAAAACTTCGGACAACAATTCATCTCAAGAAATGGACCCGTAAGTTGGCCACCAAGATCATGCGATTTAACGCCTTTAGACTATTTTTTGTGGGGCTACGTCAAGTCTAAAGTCTACAGAAATAAGCCAGCAACTATTCCAGCTTTGGAAGACAAGATTTCCGAAGAAATTCGGGCTATTCCGGCCGAAATGCTCGAAAAAGTTGCCCAAAATTGGACTTTCCGAATGGACCACCTAAGACGCAGCCGCGGTCAACATTTAAATGAAATTATCTTCAAAAAGTAAATGTCATGAACCAATCTAACGTTTCAAATAAAGAACCGATGAGATTTTGCAAATTTTATGCGTTTTTTTTTTTTAAAAAGTTATCAAGCTCTTAAAAAATCACCCTTTATATAAATTATCAGCGCGATGAAGCGTCGTTTTAGCCATTTGCGTCTGTCTGTCCGCGAGCTAGTTCCTCAGTTTTTGGGTTTCAGTGTAAAATTTTACACACTTACTTTCCTTTCCAAGACGATGCTCATTTGTCGGAATCTTTGAAACGAAATAACATATAGCTGCCTTACAAACTGATAGTCCGTATTTAGGTCTTGTAGTGAAAACTTGTGCATTTGACAAGTATTCTTACAAAACTTGGTCTACATTATTTTCTAAGGCATTGCTACATTTGAAGCATATTTTGCTTGAACCACTTATCATATAGCTATCATATAAGCTGATCGAGCACATGTATTTGCTCGTATAACAATTTCATTATTTGTAAAGGGTATTCCAGCTTCTGCGCAACCGCAGTAAGCTTTTTTTTTCTTATTTTAGTTGCTTGTGTGAAGGTGACAACCACTAAAAAGTCACCTCCACACAAGCAGGCTTTCAGAAAAGGTTTGTCAAGCAGGAAATGATTTGAGGTGCAGCAACAACAGAGGCTTTATATTTAGATTTGAGTATTTGATAATTGTAATTATTTTGTAAATTTCAAGATTTAGCATCAATGAAACTTTCTACTTTGAGTTTTCAAATAAATTAATAAGGTTACTAGTCAACTCTTATCTACGGTTATGCGCAAACTGTTTTAATTTACTCGAATTGGACATAATATCTACATAAAAATTCTTGGCTATTGCATGTTTAACCAGCCACCACATGCTCTGAGATATACGCACAAAAAGACTTCCAACGCAACATAAACCGGACATTTGAAGGCATTATCTTCGTGTAAGCAATTTTTCATTATAACTGTCATAGTTTTGTAATGATTTATGCACGCATTACGTGTCGGCACGTTGCCGCAGACTTTAAAATGAGCAAAAATTCAAATCACTTTAAGAAAATTTAGTTATGGATAATTATTTTGAATAACTATGTTAACTATAATTTTGCATGTTGTAAAGGGTGATTTTTTAAGAGCTTGATAACTTTTTAAAAAAAAAAAACGCATAAAATTTGCAAAATCTCATCGGTTCTTTATTTGAAACGTTAGATTGGTTCATGACATTTACTTTTTGAAGATAATTTCATTTAAATGTTGACCGCGGCTGTGTCTTAGGTGGTCCATTCGGAAAGTCCAATTTTGGGCAACTTTTTCGAGCATTTCGGCCGGAATAGCCCGAATTTCTTCGGAGATGTTGTCTTCCAAAGCTGGAATAGTTGCTGGCTTATTTCTGTAGACTTTAGACTTGACGTAGCCCCACAAAAAATAGTCTAAAGGCGTTAAATCGCATGATCTTGGTGGCCAACTTACGGGTCCATTTCTTGAGATGAATTGTTGTCCGAAGTTTTCCCTCAAAATGGCCATAGAATCGCGAGCTGTGTGGCATGTAGCGCCATCTTGTTGAAACCACATGTCAACCAAGTTCAGTTCTTCCATTTTTGGCAACAAAAAGTTTGTTAGCATCGAACGATAGCGATCGCCATTCACCGTAACGTTGCGTCCAACAGCATCTTTGAAAAAATACGGTCCAATGATTCCACCAGCGTACAAACCACACCAAACAGTGCATTTTTCGGGATGCATGGGCAGTTCTTGAACGGCTTCTGGTTGCTCTTCACCCCAAATGCGGCAATTTTGCTTATTTACGTAGCCATTCAACCAGAAATGAGCCTCATCGCTGAACAAAATTTGTCGATAAAAAAGCGTAAAACACATTTCGAACCGAACACTGATTTTGGTAATAAAATTCAATGATTTGCAAGCGTTGCTCGTTAGTAAGTCTATTCATGATGAAATGTCAAAGCATACTGAGCATCTTTCTCTTTGACACCATGTCTGAAATCCCACGTGATCTGTCAAATACTAATGCATGAAAATCCTAACCTCAAAAAAAATCACCCGTTATTTATTGTAAGTAGCTGTAGCTATTTAATACCATAGGCGCTGCTCATAAAGCGAGTCAATAGTTGAATTATTATTTGTGTGAGAGCACAAAAATTATGAATTCACAAATAAGGTTATAAAAAATTTATTTTATGTCTTTTGGATATCATGCAGATCAATATATCCAGTTAGCAGTTATTGCAACGCCTTTTCATTATTCATTTGTCAACTGTTATTCTACACAAACATTTAGCATAGAAGCGAATTAGCTGACATTAATAAGACAAGCGTAGACGCCCCTGAAAAACTGTCTACATAAATCATATTAAATTACCAGAAATTAATTATGTCAACGATTGTCAACGAGGCCTGAAATACAAGTTAAAAAATGTATTTATGTATATACTTACACATACTTATACATATTTCTAGCGACACACATTTTTCATACGTGTTACTTGTCAACAACTTTTGTATGATATATGTTTATAAACTCTCAGCATAGTATAAATTTCAAAGGTGTTGAAATATCGTATTAACTTGTTTTACAAAAATGTAAACTTTTAAATTTCTTAGCAAGGTATATTAGTTTTCTTAATTATACAATAAAATGCAAACAAGAGTTGGAAATACAAAAGTGTTACTTCAGGTCAGAAATTTTCAAAAGTGGGCCTTGAAGGTTTTAAGAAAAAAACCTTAACATCTTTCACAAATACAAAAGATTCAGTAATGGGTATGGTATCTATAGGCTATAGTAACTTGATCTGATCTTTCTGTGGACATTGCACATTTGCATGGTGAATATTCCATGTCGGATTGAGTGCAGATATCTCGTTAAAATAAAAACTTTTTCCGCACCATTACTTGATTACGTACAATCCTTTTGTATAGCAGCTATGCACTAGAGTCGTTTCGACAAAGCAGCTTTCAAACATTTCAGCTTGTCGTACTGTTTATTTACATATATATTTTATAAGGCCACTGACATTTCCTCTGTGTGTTACAAACTTGTGTTGAACTTAATATGTTATGCAAGACATAATGGAAAACATCATGCAAGACATCATAGTATAAATACTACAAATAGGATAATTATTTTATTCTAAATACAAGGTGCGTTCCAAAGTAAACAGGACTTAAAAAAAAAAGAGAACAAATAGTTTTTTCGGCAAAATCAATATATGTATATATATGTATTCAAAATAGTTTCCTTCTGCTTCAATACAGCTTTTTGCACGATCCAAAAGCATGTCGAACGAGTGTATTAGCTCGTTTGCCGGTATGGCCGCCAGTATGCCGGTGCAAGCCCTTTGAATGGCCTCTACGTCTGCATAACGGATTCCTTTCATGAGCAAATGCATTTCTCCGAAAAGAAAAAAGCCGCACGGTGCCATATCAGATGAATACGGGGAGTGGTTAATGGTTAATATGTGATTTAGGTGAACTAATCGATCACTAGCGTCCTTTGAATGTTGGATTCTGAGCAATTTGTAGTCGTCAGCAATTTGTGCGGAACAAACCTTTGAATCTAAACACACAGTTTTCGTAAGTCCAAAAATGTTCGGTCAAAATGCAATAAATCGATGTTTTCGTATGGAGTAGTTCAAAACGCTAATTTCAATGATGATTTTTGATAAATTGGTTCTTAATACAAATATACTGGTCTAAGCGACCACTTCATATAACAATACTCGTATTCATGTGAGTCACAGATCTTACGCGATTTGAAGGGAAAATAAGAAAGAAAGCAACATATAAAAATTAGTTTACTTTTGCATGACATACGGAAGTAAAGTGCTTCTGATAAATGCAAGCTGAAGCTATGTAATGATGTACTGTATCAGGGCAGAAGTTGAGTGAAAAATGCTTTAGCTGTAAAAAGTTAGCGGAAAATAGCTGCTTTCTTCCTATTCATTAATGTACTGAACTAGAATTAATGGGTGAAAGCAATTGTTATATAACGGTAAAAACGCCAAACAAAGTAACAAAGAAAGGCATGCAAGAGCTAGAAGTTGAAAGGAAACGAGCCAAGAATGTGGCTAGGAACCCAAGCAAAGTTGAGCCATTCAACGACGAAATTCTAACCCAATGTGGCAGGAGCCCAATTTTGCAATCTTTTATCTCTTTTATCTACTTTGTTGCAATTGTATATAATTTTATGAAGGCTGCACCTGAAGGAGTTTCAAAGCAATTCATCATAGTTGCTGCCGGCGCTACTACATTTTCTTCGTCGAATGAAGTCATCAAAGGCATTGGAAAGTTAGCGTAGCGGCAGATATAGCGACAGCGACAGGACAGAATTATAAATTATTATTGCAGTTCATTTGAGCGGAAATTGCTGCAGAGCCGCATACACACAATTACAAATTACTTCTTTGAAGGTAATAAAATAAAAGCAGTGGGTCGTCGTTTAGCTAGTTGTAACTAAATATGGAAAAGTGCTAGCTAATTTCTTTCTCAATGTTCTTTTTAGGAAAAATAAGTAGATATTTTCCGGTTCCTTAGTTTCATAGCATATTTACTACCACTACTGAAATATTAAATCTAATCCCGGTAGTGTGTGATGTTCCTTTATTTTCTGGATACATCATCAGATTTCTACGAGTATATTCAAATGGCTTTACAATCTATTTTCTGAAAATCTCCTTGAGCAGTAGTCATGTATGTACTGCTTTTGAATAGCATGATCACTCTTCCAGGATGCGATAACCATTTCACAAACATTAAGTTTATTTTTTCACAAGCCTGGAAAAGTCTTTTATTTTAGTCATCCTTACTGGGTAGTTAATGGTCTTATCAATAAAAAAAGCAAGTGACGGAGGCCAAGAAAAATTGCACCATAGTGAAAAAGTGGTCTAAGCACTGCACTCTTCACAATATCTTTACTATTTTTTTGCATGGAAAGAGCATTTTAGCTCGTCATGAGTAATAGCTGAATACTAAAATAAAAGTGGCATGCCACAGCAAAGTTGCACGCAAGTAAAATACAGTAGAACTGACGCAAACTCTTTGGAGGCTTGCCAGAGTCCTTCACTGCCAATGTCACTGACGTAGCGTCAACTGTGCAGCAACGTTTTGGCAAATGTGTTTTTAATCGGACTGTCATTTGAAATATTGCGGAATTTATAGACACAATAATGGGCTCATTATTGAATACTTTCACTAAGATGCGTACGGAAAGTTTTCGTGCATTATGTTCTATTCATTGTTAATAAGCATTTTATAATGCGCTAATATGAAATGCGAAAAGTAAGTACATCGCCCTATTACTTAATCACCGAACCCATAATTACGCAGTGAAATTCAACACGTAGACCTGGTTAAATTAGCAAGCAATAATTCAAAATGCCGACACTGCACTTAAGGTCTTGTAGATAGGCCACATTTCTCACCTGGCGAGCAGGGGACTTAGTGATTTTTTATTATTATGAAAATTCAACCATATAATTAAAGGTGTAAAATCGCAACGCCAGATTTGGTGGCTTCCAGAACAAGGTAGCAATTACATTCGGGGAGTCAGAATGAATTTGCGATGGCAGCGTGAATAACAACAGACTTTTGTATATGTAGATATATTTGTATGTCTTTTATCAATTTAATGGATCTATAATAATATAAGCATATAGAAATCTTCGAAGTCAATGTTTCACAAATTTTTGTTGGAAAATTAATAGAAAAAGTGTAAACAAAAAAGTCTGATGAATTTCTTAAACAAATCAGTATGCAAAAAAAATTTAAAAGAGATTAAGCGGAAGGAATTGAAAAAAGATGAAGCCAAAAATAAGCAAAGTACATTTTTTGCTTGCAACATTTTTTACATGCGTTTCAATACTCAGATGCGCAGCTGGCAAGTGTTACCCTCAACAACATTGTCGCTTGCCCCCTTTGACTTCACATCTGCATGGTAAGCGAAATGCCTGCGTGTGTTAAAGTTTAGCAATGCTCGCTGCTGCTCAGCAACTTGATTTATGTTCTACATGACACCCGCTGCTCGAGTCATCAACATTGAACGGCTGGTGGCTGCTTTCTTAATCAGCTTTTCCAAAAACTTCCTCTTGCTTGGCGGTGACCACTCACACACATACACATTGATAGAAAAAGCAATATGAAGATGTATGCAACAAAATGTGCGGCTAAGTATATTTATTTGTCTGTCAGTATGCGCTTGTTTTCTTGCCACCATAGAGATTGTTTTCTTGCCACCTTGCTTAGTTAGCAGCCGCATTGTCAGCATACTTGCCGCACAGCATTTATAGCTATTTAAAATGCAAATTGAAGCTCAGAACTCTAATGTGGCACAATCACTTGGAGCAACATATACAAGTTTTGCATGCTAAGTCACACATTACTCACGTGGCAGCTGAACTGCTACATGCCACATTTGCGTCGACTTGACTGAATATCACTACATACCGTCGACAGGCAACCGGCGTTCTTCCGCCTCAGCGCATCAGTCAATGCTCACATTTACATAGAAATGTTATTAACGTCATTAGCATGGCATTTGTAAAGCGCTGCTTGCCAAGTGGTGGAGGACAGTCATTGACTCAGCGAGCCAAGAAACGAGCGAAAAGTCTCTTCACCGCATTGGCAGCCTCTTTTTTGGGATCTCTTGTGTATAGATGTGGGTATACAATCTATTTTCTGCGCCTTTGAGTGGTAGGTGGTGCAAATACCACTTTCCGCTTGCTTACTTTCGTAAAGAAAATTTTATTAAAGTTGCCACCTAGCAGAATTGTGTGGCACTAAGCGCAAAGTACTATATATGTGTGTTTAATTTTTCTGTAAACTTAATAAACACGTGTTGAGTTATGAATAATTTTTTGCAGTTACATTCACAAATAAATTCATATATTATACATTTTTTGACACCTTATACCATAATGTGACTCATAAGCAACTCTCTAAGGGACATATATATTAAAAATTATAACTTTGCAAAACACTACTCCTTACCCAATTGGGAGGATTTAATTTGCCCACAAAAATAATGCTGGTATTAAAAGGAAATCATCTGCTCTTAGATGCTCTTCTGCGGCCAAATTCTTAAAAAAACGCACAAAAGTGGCCTATTTTGTCTAATAGGAGAGGCTGTGGCCAGCCGAAAACTTGTGGGAATGTTCTAAACTTATATATGCCTCACACTTCTAGTTTGGACCTGGCGAATGATTTCATTCGTGAAAAATTCGTCTCAAGAGCAACTTGTGAAAGTCGACTGTCACAGGTATTTTCCAATACGAACGAGGTATTCTGTGATAATGACAATATGAAATTAATTTTTAATCATGCCTAATGAGCCATTTGAAAAAATTTGCTTATTTCATACAATTATTTAAAGCACATTTAGAACGCCAAGAAGCCGGAAAAAGGGCGTTGCACCACAATCGCAACAAGCCGCTCACTGTGAGCCATTTGCTAAGCCATTAATGCACATCGACAGGCAAATGTCGCAAGACGGCGGCGTCACAAAAGAAGTCTACAAACCAAGGAAATTGGGCTTAGCTAAACCTGCCAGAAGTGAATGTAGCCAAAGCAAATTCTCGAAAGGCACGTCACAAGTGAGAAAACCATTCTGCAAACCACAAGAGTTAAAACGAACGGAACTACCCAGTCTTCCATCTGCCTTTATATATTTGTATGGCTGCATAAGTAAGAAAATTGGCTCGTTAATAGCGGCTACAAATTTGTTGAGTTAGCGAAGCAAAGATGGCGCTGCCGTCGTAACACAGACGCCCCGTTGTGTATTAATTAGATGACGCTGCCACAAGCTACTCGCGGCGCAGCCGAATGATGAACTTCGTTTGCCTTTGGTTGCCTGCCGCGACACGCGAGCCACAAATTGCATCGATTTTTATAGAAACGATTGAAGCGAAGAAATTAAATCAAGTCACTTGCAATAAATTGCCGCCATAACACTATTAGAACGAAGGCAGCTCGAAGAAAACAAAGCAGATAAATTTCACACACATACATATAAAGGGTGATTTTTTAAGAGCTTGATAACTTTTTTTAAAAAAAAAACGCATAAAATTTGCAAAATCTCATCGGTTCTTTATTTGAAACGTTAGATTGGTTCATGACATTTACTTTTTGAAGATAATTTCATTTAAATGTTGACCGCGGCTGCGTCTTAGGTGGTCCATTCGGAAAGTCCATTTTTGGGCAACTTTTTCGAGCATTTCGGCCGGAATAGCCCGAATTTCTTCGGAAATGTTGTCTTCCAAAGCTGGAATAGTTGCTGGCTTATTTCTGTAGACTTTAGACTTGACGTAGCCCCACAAAAAATAGTCTAAAGGCGTTAAATCGCATGATCTTGGTGGCCAACTTACGGGTCCATTTCTTGAGATGAATTGTTGTCCGAAGTTTTCCCTCAAAATGGCCATAGAATCGCGAGCTGTGTGGCATGTAGCGCCATCTTGTTGAAACCACATGTCAACCAAGTTCAGTTCTTCCATTTTTGGCAACAAAAAGTTTGTTAGCATCGAACGATAGCGATCGCCATTCATCGTAACGTTGCGTCCAACAGCATCTTTGAAAAAATACGGTCCAATGATTCCACCAGCGTACAAACCACACCAAACAGTGCATTTTTCGGGATGCATGGGCAGTTCTTGAACGGCTTCTGGTTGCTCTTCACCCCAAATGCGGCAATTTTGCTTATTTACGTAGCCATTCAACCAGAAATGAGCCTCATCGCTGAACAAAATTTGCGCGATAAACACATTTCGAACCGAACACTGATTTTGGTAATAAAATTCAATGATTTGCAAGCGTTGCTCGTTAGTAAGTCTATTCATGATGAAATGTCAAAGCATACTGAGCATCTTTCTCTTTGACACCATGTCTGAAATCCCACGTGATCTGTCAAATACTAATGCATGAAAATCCTAACCTCAAAAAAATCACCCGTTATATGTAGACATGAGAACATAGGGTGATATGTGAATGTTGAAGAAATTTATCTTATCAGCGGCAGTATCGCTGAATGGACAGCAAACAGAAGCAATTAAGTGGCTATTGATAGTCGTCACTGGACAATTTCAACTAACAAATGTGCCAATTTAACGTTGCGATTAGAGATACATATCTTATCGCATTGCAAATTGACAGCAGGGCAACTACACATTATTGGGCGTGGATTGAATTACGTGCCATGGAGTTAAGCTACTGATCCTCGTATTGCAACCATAACTTCCGTTTGTAACTGCAAACTAAAGATTTAGAAGTGAACTTGCCGTATGGTTGCTTGTTATTATTGTTAAAATCAGGTAAGATATTAAAAATAGAGTTGTTTTCGTAGTTCGTACTTACCTGTATTTTCTCAAAAATTATCTAATATAATTTGTTTTATCGAAACACTCGCTAAATGGCACTAGATTCAATTCTTTTTTAAAAAATTTAGACGATTTGATTCCTTTTGAGCAAATAAAAGATAGTTTTATCTATTAAATGGACTACACTGGAATACACTAAAAATTTGTATTAAAGGCATAGTAGGTAGGTCAGGTAGTGCCATCCGGTACTAATGTTTGGTATGTTCATTTATTTCGGACATTAGACTATTGTAAGCAACTCTTGATACTCATAGGTTTCAGCTTCAGCCAATATAAGTATTGCCTTGAAAAATAAAATTTTTGAAAACCCTTTAAAAGTATGTCGAACACAGGATTAGATTAACCGTATAGCTCTATCTCATTTCTCTATAAATACATAATTTTTTAATAAATTATACTCATGTGATATATATATGTACATATTTATTCAAAAGCGTAAGACAGTCCCTTTAACAATTTCCCATCTCTCTACATATTGTATAATTAATATCCACTATCTACAATTACATTTTCGTTTAATATCATAACAAGACACCACTTCGGCACAACCGCATCTTCGCTGATCAACGATCAGTTAAGGCAAATTGAAAATTAATTGGATAAACTCGATTGAGGTTGGCGCAAATATCATCCTTGTTCATTGAGTGCCATGGATACTATTATTAACCATGCGGTGGCAGTGGCTTGGTTGGGCAAGCAGACAGTGTATTAGAGGCAAAATAGAAAAACAATAAACAAATTTCCTTGAACATGAAATGTAAAAAGACTTTTTTCCTGCAGCAAACTCTGTTTCTTTTAGTTTTGTTGCAATAATGGGGTTCTGATTTAATATGAGATTCAAAGGCGTTCAGATTGATCATTTTCAAAACTTCATTGCGCAACAAGCAATTTAACTTTTTGGGCTTTGAATTGGAAATAGGGAAACTACAATTAGAGAGAAAAGAGAAACCTATATGCGAGAAGTCTGCAGTTTTGAATTTTTTTCATTAAACCTTATCAAGAGAAGGGCCATGCTCACTTTAAGGAAAAATGTCAAGCATTCTTCATTCTATGATCCTCCGTAATAAATATAAGATGTGCAGAAAATAGTTGCAAAAAAATTAAATTTCCCCCCCTAAAGTTCTTAGTTTTAGGACCACCTTTGTAAAAAAAAGCAAATAAAATTTCAAAAATAATACACAGTGTGATTGTTGAAACGACTGTCGTTGTTGCACCAACAAATAACCGCTGTTGACGCGCAACTGTAAATGGTAGTGTTGCAGCAACTGTATTGAAGTAGTAGTAGCCGCTATTGATGTTGATGGTTGATTGCAAAATGTTGGATTTTCTGTTAGCTCTAACTGTTTCATACTCTCGAGCCACAGCGTGTAGTGTGCCGCTCAGCGACAGTACAGCACAACAACTCGACAGCCTTTTGGGATCTAATTTCGATTGATCTGATTAACATAACTCCTCAGCTGTTCTAACGTTAGGATCGACTTTCTCCAACTCCAGATCGGCAAACACAAATTGAGCCTTGTCAAAAATCGTAAAAAATAAATTAAAGCTCAGATTTAAGAGCACTTCCAAATTTTGATATTTTAATAAAGATTGAGAAATTGGGGTGAGATATGTTATTATACTATATCTAATTTTGGGAAACGGTCTGCTAACTTTATTTATCGCAACTCTTGGGAAAAACAAACCTTAAGTTCGAAGCGGCACATAACTCTGTTTTGTAACCAAAACGTTCTTCAAAATAAAAATGTTTGTCAGGAAGGGCGAACTCTACTCTTCCGCTGCAACAAATGTTAATAGAAAATATAAATGAACCAAACTCACAAGGCTTATATTCATGTATGGTGCAGAGAATCCCATCCCCCAGCTATTAAAAAAGCCAAGTTGAAAATAATTTGATTTCAAATTATGTTACAAATTTGTTATACTGTAATAACAAAATAACAAAAAATGTAATTTTTATTTTGTTAAAGCGTGAATCAATGAGAAACCAATGGCAAAATTTTGAAATCTTTAATAATATTAACGATTTGAATTCTTTATCATGATTAATTAGGAAAATAATTGCCTTAGCATTTTGAACGCCTAATAGTGAGGTGTGAGGACAACTCTTGTGCATGCACATAAAGCTTAATTCACCCAGTCAATCTTCAACGAAATGGCCACACATGCATATATATGCGAGTACATGAATAGATAAAACTTTGTGAGCATGTGGTCCAAGGTATATTCATTCTTGTTTCGAGTGAGTGCTTTGGTGAATGCTTTGTTTATACTTTTATATGGACTTTATCAAAATTTAATTGCGTATCTATAAGCAAAAACACGCAACCTGATACCAAGTATTATATGTATAGCAATAACTCTAACTCTGCCTTCACCAGCATTAGCTCCATACGCACATCCACCAACAATGGACCAACCAGTTGCTGCTGCTGTCAAGTTCATATCTGTGTGAAATGCAAAACGAGTGCAGCAATTCACCCCATTCCTACTTCTACCCCGCTGGTATTTCTCCCACCGCAATAACTTATTTAAGTCGGCGAATTTCATTTTGCCACAGAAAAGCCAGCGACGCAACCTACGCAAACGGCTGGGTGCTGCATTGCATGTTGTATGTTATTGGCGTTTGAGCTACACACGCAACAACACTCTTGCAAACTTTAGACATCACACTCATGTTGGCTGAGTTCTAAGAATTAATGCGGTTTTCGAGCTCATACATATTTAACCAGTAAAATGCAGGTAAATGTTTTGCTTTGAAAAATTCAGTATTGTGTGCAGTCGTAAAAAATTCGATTGCATAAGAAAGGTATAACCACTAATTTCTCTAACTCTAAAATAATAATGAAAATCCGAAAAAAATAAACCAATTTTGTTGTGGTCTTTAACTGTGATTGATATTGTGTTCAAAAATACTACTGAAATCAAATTCTAAGTGCTATTTTTTTGCCCCCTCAGACTTCATTCTTTATCGAGCATAAAAACAAAAAAAAAGGAACTGAGAATGTTAGTTTTTCCCAGCTTCAGCGGGTTCCTTTCCACAACTCTTTGGAGAAAGGTGGACGGTATTTACTTTACGACAATCCATTAATGATAGAACATGGCCACTTAGTTTGCCAATTTGGTGAAAGGAATAGTAAATTCGCTACGCTCAACTAAGTTCTAATGGCCACAATGTATATGTGGCACAAGTCGCCTTCAGCTTTAGTATACTCGTATTGACGTCCGCTTGAATTCATTGTAGTATCGCTGTTGACTTTTAAGAGAACTTTTAAAATACCACTCGCTAGTTTTTCTATTTTTTCTGCAGTTTGATTGCGATTAACCCAATTTCTCTAATTAATTATCGTCTAAGTGCATTGGCGATAGTTAGGCAGCAGTGCTCATGGTTCGCGGCCACATATTTGTAATTGTTGTTGCTGTTGCTACTTTCTTGCTATCACCTATTTGCTATAGTAATTTGAAATTCTCTTATAAGCTCTACGTGCAACATAGTGGCTGTGACAACGTCACCGCAGTGGTTAGTGGGCTCCTTGGCATACCAGCTTGGCTTTTTCTGTCATTAGAATATTGTCGTTATACTATTTGTTGCTGGATTGATTGTTGTATTGTTGTTTATATCGCATTTCAAGAATTTCATGCAGTTTCCACAGCTGAGCGGTACTTTGAGACCGTGTATGTAGTTTCTGTTGACAGAAGTGGTTTTGAGATGCAAGCAATTTTACTGCACAGCGAATGTGGGCATGAGAGTTGAGACAATAAGCATCTTAAAAGAAAGCTGGGTTATATCAGGCATCAATTATTGGGCGACATGTGAATCAGCTGAAAAGTAAAATAGAAATTTTCCTTGATGGATGGATTGAGATTTAGGAAGAGTTAGACGGAAGGAAAAATTTATAAAAATCAAATTTATATTAAAAATTAATATATATAGATATCTATACCTAACTGAAAACAAAATCAATAACATCAGTACCATCAGTCGTTTGTCGTGGGTTCGTGTCTTAAGTCTTTTTGGTTATTTTTTCTTATTACTTTCTTTTAAGGTTTTTTTATTTCCAATTGATTTATTTCATTTCCTTTAATGTTTATCCCTCCATCAAAACAAATGTTGTCAAATTTTTGCTGCGTTATTCGCTTAGTGTCTAATAAAATGCGATAAATAGCGTTGCTGTGTGTTTTATTCTTGGAATTTGATTGTTTTCGTTTCAATACATTTGCGTAGGGTTTAATGCCGCTGAGTTTTCAGGAAGCTACCGAATTCGGTGACTTAATTAATGTTGATTCAAATGGTGTGAAGGATTTATTATTTTATTGTGCAATAAAACATTCTATTGAACTGATAGGGGTCGAAAGCAGACAGTCGGGACAACAACAAAAATAAAATATTTTGTGAATCAGGACAAATTTGCATTTTAGCTTTAGTAGGTTTGTTTTTACTAGTGTGAGATACCTTAAATTTGTTTCAACTGTAAAGGACAGCGATAAAATGTAATGGATATTTCGGTTGCAGGTCTTTAATCAGTGTAGGCGAATTTTATGGAACTAGCTTACAGAAGGTTAGAACTTAGTGAGGATTATAATAAAATGAGGCTTATATTAACGAACTAATTATTTATTTATTAATTAATAATTCAATAATTTTTTTGCGCAATGTATCAAAAATGGCTTTAAATAACATCAATGAAATTAAGTTAGACAAATAAATAATAACGGAAAATTGATAAAAAGTGGATTTTAAAATTGAGAATTTTGTTTCCCTTAGTTGTTCTCTCTAGAGAAATTCCTGATTCACATGTCTTCAAACCACTTTGGTTTATTTTGATCGATCAGCTTGTATAACACCCTTATGCTATAGTGGTCCGATCTCGCCATTTCCAACAATAAGAAGAGAAAAAAATGTGTAGAAGTTCAGATTAATACCTTGAACACTGAGGAAGATATTCGCATTTATACGGTCGGACTGACGGACATGACCAAATCTACTCAGCTCGTCGCGGTGATTATTTATTTACAATTCTTATAAGATCTCCGCCATTTCTTACTGGGTGTCACAAACTTCGTGGCAAACTTAGCATACCCTGTTCAGGTCATAATAAAATAATCGATATACTAACATGACAGACATACTTTGTAATGAGTAACATTTAAATTAAATAAAAAACACTATTGTCATTAAACTAGAAACATAAAAACGTGATTCAAACGACATTAAAAACAAATAAAATCTGCATTAACAGTAAGATGATAACCAAGTTGAGGTCACTGCCCAGGGAAATCATGAATATATGTGGTATATATATATTTTTTATACACATATGTATATATGTATATGTATATCATTATATGGGAATTTTACTACCTTTGTGTCAATACAAACATCAATTTTCTTAAAGTGAGTAAAGAACGGCGACTTTATGTAATCAAATCTATTAAAGATTTTATGAGAACGTAAATAGGAAATTATGTAAGAAATTTTATTTTTTTGAAGTAAATACATTAATGAAGAAAGAGGAATGGTGTTGAAAAAATATTTAAAACGCTCAAATGAGATGCATCGATTTTGATGTTCTTTCGTAGAGGCGCCAATATGCTGACTACCGTCAAATATTGGTATATGTATATATTTATATTTGTAATCTCCCAAACCATTACGTGTCGCCTTACTATTAATCTCCAATCCCGTTTTATTTTTTGTTTCAAGCTTCGCACATTTTTATGTTTTTCATCTCCGCCTCAACTAATGATTCGTCTGCACTGGCAGAGCAGAGCTGATAAAATACCCCACACTAAAGCTGACAATATAAAATATAAACTCTGTGGATAGAAGCTGCAACGAAGGCAATGACCCTATTAACAGGAAGACATGCCAACATATCCTCAGCATTTAATGTCTGCGTGTGTATGATGAAGACGATACTCATAATGGAGAAAACGTATACTATTTTTTTGTTGTTGCGGTGCAGTCGTCTTACGGGCTTAGAGTTATTACGATGACTATGTAAATGCATCTTTTCGTACAGGTCTGTGAGCTTATATTGTTATTTTATAATTAAAAAAAAGTTCTAAATTAGGAGGCGGGGTTTGAGAAAAAATTATACATGTTCATTAAAAATGTATATACATGAATTAAAAACAACTATGTTTGTGAAAGGAATTTAATTTTTAATATCGAATAGGTCAAACAACTCGAGTTTAAGACACAATATAAATGTCAGTAATTCTATTCTTAAATCAACTCTCAACATATACTGACCTGTTTGTCACCTCCTGACAAACAGTATTACAAAATTAAATTTTAAATATGTACTAATATTGTACATATGTACATGTATATATCGACATATTTTCATATAAAAATTGCAGTTAAGTTGACTAATAAAAATCATTTGAAAACAAATTTCAACACTATGCAGTCAGCTAAGAAATTAATCATACCGACAAGCGATTGCCATAACTACAAGAAACCTGACTGCCGCCGTGAAATAGGAAAAAACCTCAAATAAAAATCGAAAGTGCAAACGGTGCAACGATTTATCTTCAAATGTAGACAGCGAACATACATCATTTGCGAAAATAATTAAACAAGCGGGCACCTTGGGTAGGCAGCCCGAAGCGGGGAGCGATACTAGTGGCAAGCGGACAGAACAAGATGCAAATGCACAGAGTTACGCGCATTTGCACAAGTGTAATTGATGTAAAAGTATGCATGTTAGGGTGGTCCTAGTCCGTAAAAATCAAAAATAGAAATTATGTATCTAACGCATTCAATGATATTGAAAATATAGTATTTTAATCAAAATTTATATTAAGTTAATATGTCTTAAATTTTCTTCTTTGTTTTTTCTCTTGGAGTGCCTAAAATTCATTATACAAGTATAGTAGGTGCCGAGTTTTTTAAATTTACTATTTAAAGCAAAACGGTTAGATATCAACCATCTGTTGCTATTAACTAGGACATATATTCCTGTAGGATATTTTGCATTATAGCTAAGAAGTGAAATTATTCCTCCTAGGTTCAAGAACCACCCTAATGCATATTCATAAGCAGATAAATGTACAGTTTACTGAACAGCTCTACCAATAAAACATAAATACTGGCTGATAAAATAATATAAATGAATATGTCAATTTGACTTCACAACAACATTTCATTTTCATTTTACTTTTTTTTTTTGTTTTACAAATGTTCGCAAGCGAAGAACACGCGAAATATTAATGCACCTGCAACAACGATCGCGCTGCCGAAGTGGAGAGCGTGAACGGAATTTGTTGTTACTGTGGCGTGGCACGACGCTGGAGTATGGCGACAAAGAGCCGTGTGGGCAGCGTGCCGCTGTGATTGCTGTTGCCGCCGCGGCTGTCAATACACATGTTGCACTCGGATTTGCATTGCGCCAATCAAGTTTCGCACTTACACACTAGCGCTGTTGTTGTTGCTGCTGTTGTATTGTTTTGCACGGTGAACTTTGATTGTGGCGCTGAAGCGGGTGCCCGGACGCATTTGCATACGCCGTTGCTACTTTGTTTGCTGACGCTCGGCAGCGTGTGGGTTCGACCACGCCGTCGCGCTGACTCCACCTTTGTAGGAACGATATGTTGTATATACTTATGAGTATGCTTAATCAGTAAGTAGGAAATAAAACTGCCGCCAAACTGACATTTACGTAAATTTAATGATTTTACTATCGATTTATGGCAATTTGATTTTTGTAATTGAAAATTTATTTGTTTTCTCTTTTTTGGCATTGGAAATTGATTGGATTTTGTAATTTTTTTCAAATAAATGAAATAACTATAATTGAAATGAACACCTTGGCCAGTTTTGTTGGGAAGCGAAATTATATTTTAATATTTTATTTTTCAACTATCCACTTTAATGAGAGATAAAAATGCGCTCATGCGGAGTTTGTGTGAAGCTAAAAATTAATTTGAAATTGGTGTTTGCAAAACTAATGAATTGCTATAATTAAAAAAAAATTAAACGAAACTTTTTTTAAGTGAAAGCATCTTCAATCGCTTATAGTAATGTAATGTAGCTGTTTAGCTTAATACTTTGATCCATTTACTATGTACGGCGTAATTACGAAGAAAAAAATCGCATTTTAGGAATTACTCTCATTTCCGAATATAATAAAAGTAATTTCGTCAAAATAATGTAATTTTTGATTGAGATCTCAAACACGCAGAGTCGTTTGCGATAATGTAGCAAACCAATAAAAAGCGTAGCAATTATAACAAGTAGGGAAGGGCTAAGTTCGGGTGTCACCGAACATTTTATACTCTCGCATGATGAAGTGATAATCGAGATTTCATTATCCGTCATTTACATATTTTTTTAAACGTGATACCTCAGCTCAAATACCGTATTTGTGTAAAGTTTTATTCCGCTATCATCATTGGTTCCTAGTGTATATATTATACAGAGAAGACATCAGATGGAATTAAAAATAGCGTTATATTGGAAGAAGGCGTGGTTGTGAATCGATTGCACCCATATTTCGTACATATCATCAGGGTGCTAAGAAAATATTATATACGGAATTTCATTGAAATCGGTGGAGCATTTCCTGAGATATGGTTTTTGGTCCATAAGTGGGCGACGCCACGCCCATTTTCAATTTTTAAAAAAAGCCTGGGTGCAGCTTCCTTCTGCCAATTCTTCCGTAAAATTTTGTGTTTCTGACATTTTTTGTTAGTCGGTTAACGCACTTTTAGTGATTTTCAACATAACCTTTGTATGGGAGGTGGGCGTGGTTATTATCCGATTTCTTCCATTTTTGAACTGTGTATGGAAATGCCTGAAGGAAACAACTCTATAGAGTTTGGTTGACATAGCTATAGTAGTTTCCGAGATATGTACAAAAAACTTAGTAGGGGGCGGGGCCACGCCCACTTTTCCAAAAAAATTACGTCCAAATATGCCCCTCCCTAATGCGATCCTTTGTGCCAAATTTCACTTTAATATATTTATTTATGGCTTAGTTATGACACTTTATAGGATTTCGGTTTCCGCCATTTTGTGGGCGTGGCAGTGGGCCGATTTTGCCCATCTTCGAACTTAACCTTCTTATGGAGCCAAGAAATACGTGTACCAAGTTTCATCATAATATCTCAATTTTTACTCAAGTTACAGCTTGCACGGACAGACGGACGGACAGACGGACGGACGGACAGACGGACGGACGGACGGACAGACAGACATCCGGATTTCAACTCTACTCGTCACCCTGATCACTTTGGTATATATAACCCTATATCTGACTCTTTTAGTTTTAGGACTTACAAACAACCGTTATGTGAACAAAACTATAATACTCTCTTTAGCAACTTTGTTGCGAGAGTATAAAAATTGCAATTGACAACCGCGAGCTGTGTGCGTTGCCCAAAAATGGTGTTGACTGGGAGCAGCAATGCGTGCAAGTCTCTGGTGACGCAGATCACATAAATGGGCAAATCCGTGTAAACAAAATGAGGTTGTTTAAAGAGAGTAGTTTTAAAAGGCGTAAATATTGACTTTTGATGGAAGTTTATGTGACGCAGCTCTTGTCGGAAAGTGTGAGTGGTTCGTATGAGTTTTGCATAAAGTTCTTTAGATTTTGCAACTGAATTTTTCTTACACATATTAATGAAAGAATAAGAAAATTAAAAGATCTGATGAAAATTAGAGCTGAAGATTGATCAGCATACTTCTGAGCTTTAATGTTTTTATACTCACATAAACTCAAGTATGTTAAAAATAATATTTTTAACATTTTAAAAGTTTTCCTTAAAAATCTTTTCATATACAAAATCCTAAAGCAACGAACACATTTTAGTTATGAGCAGAAATTATAAAATGTTTCACACAAAAAATCAACAATAACATCAAAATCGTGCCAAAATGCCAACAAACAAATGTTATTACTACCGGTTAACACCCTCACAACTCAAATCATTGCCACAAGCTGTGTGCCACGCGCCTTCCGTCTGCGCAATAAGCATATTGCAGCCAGAGCGCCAATCAGCCGTAACAAAACAAGAGTTGTTGCTGTTATAATATACCGTATAAGCTCATAACAAGGCAAACTATATGCAAAATACTTTCTATTGCCGATTTTATTTTATTTTCATGCCTACCAAAATGAAATTTCACTTATTTATAGATGTAACAAATCGTCGATGTTGAAAAAAATCCGCAATCTGGTAGCCTACATTCGTATATGAATTTTGCGTATTTTACGTAAATTTGTTGTTGTTTTGTGGCATTATTATTGTATATAAGTGTGTTTTAGTTGTTATTTCTGGCCTTAGGTCATAATTTAGGTTTTGCTATTGAAATTTAGCCCGAAACTAGAGCAAATCTTGGGACTGCCTATCGTTCCGGCGATTGCTTGTAAATTACAATTATCTCTGTGCTACGCTGCACTGAATAGCGGTGAATAACGGCTGATAGTTGTAAATAAAATTTTAGTGTCGGCAGTTGCGCATGGCGAGTGGAGTATAATCTGAGCTTTCACAAATATTGGCGAGATGCTTAAACACTTGTTTGATTGGCAAAGTATGCGGTAATAAGTTTCCGAACTAAGTTATCATTAACTTTTAATATTGAAATAGGTTTATGTGACCACATTGTTTCTTAAAATTTAATTGACTACTACAGCCAGAGTTGTCGTTCATCTTTTTCGAATCCTAATTTTTTCTGCCCAACTCAATTATTGTAGCATTTTAAAAATAGAAAATATATTTAGCCTACTGAAACCAATATTGCCAAGAGTCTTTTCAAAATCTAAGTAAATAACGGTTTAAAATATATTTTGTAACTTCTTATATAAAGTCAGAAGGTAGTTTCAAGTTCCACATTTTTCTGCTCACCAAATTGGAGTTGCTTGGTTGGACTTTCCTCTTCAAATTAACTTCTGACTAACAGAACATTCAGAAATCTTCCAGATTTCAGATCTACTATCTTTTGTTTTCAAATAAGCAAACAGATGGAATATCTGCCATCCGGTCATACTGGATCGGTTTGGGGGTTATACATTTAAGTGCTCTGCGCTGATCTCAATTTAAGATATGTCTCATTTGTCTTTATAACTATACATTACAGATATTTTTTTAAAATTCAACTGCTTTTACTATCAAATTACTCTCTCACAACTTAAAAACACCTGTACTTCATTGACAAAAGCACTGCGACTGCTTTAGATAATGACGAATCCAACCAATTCATAATAATATGCCAGCAATTATAATAATTAATAAAAAAAAGCATCGTCATTGTTTTGCTGCTATGAAAATTGAATTTCTTGTTAACTAAACAAACACTAATTAATTCGCTTCAATTAAAAACAGCAGCAAAGAAAACATTGCCAAACCGGTTTATTGTCTCCGTCGTTTAATAAACTAGCGGAGCGCTTGAATACAATACGAGTATAAGAAATGAGTTAGATTATGCTATACTCGTAGCTAACTGGCGCCCGTTTGTCTAACAAAGTCAGTATATTCACACAAAAAACAGTAATTAGCGGACAGTTTAATGTTGATAAAAATGGGACGATAAATAAATTAATTAGATAGAAAAACGTTATTTGAAATGAATGCGATAATTATACGATTGCAATGATTAATTTGATTGACAAGTAAACTAGTTGTTGAAATTGCTTGGCGTTACTTTTTTTATTCTGATTTAAGATTAATTAAAAGCAAATAAATAAGTAATGACTGAAAATTATGAGAAGACATTTTAGAAAAATAGTGTTATTTCTTGAGAAATTTTGCAGCTGCGAAACTTAGGTGAAGTTATGTAAGATAATATGTGATGTGAGTTAGGTACATTGAAATAATGTTAGCTTCTGTTAGATTAGATTGAGTTTTGTCAATTCGTTTAAGGTGTGTCTACGCAGATACTTCATTATCGATCGTGCAAAAGATGGAGAGTAGAGGAGAAAGTGTCTAAATGATCTTACCTTCCTCCATAATATATAAGCTAATTAACGTATTTTCAGAGGTCCACTTTAATTCCACTATAAGCCAAAGGAATCTCGAGGCCTCACAAATTGTGGTTATTGACAATCACTTACTGAGCTTAAGAGTGAACCATAAGTGTACCTTACATTCTCTCCATAGAAACCGTTCTTTTTTCAATTACGGTCTTTTATTTAGTAAATGTCAACCTTAGAAAACTGCGCCTGAAATTTACAATAGTACTTCTTACACAAAATTCAACCATCAAAATTTGTTAAAATTAGGGAACGAATTGTTAATTTCATTATAAAGTTCTCAGGAATTTCAAGTTGTTTTAGTCAACTTGTCGGTTATTTTTCAAAAAAGATCCTTCCAAGACCCCACACGGACCAACAATTGTCCACAATCACAGTGTAAAAAAACCATCCCTTGTGATGGCTTTTTTTGTTACTCTACAACTGCAATTTGTGCAACACTCAGTAAAAAATAAAAAGTAAGCAAATTAGTCGCAACATTTCAGCAAAAACACTACAAAATGCCAGCGATTTTCCAGATATTATAGTCCAATTTATTATCATTTCATCGCCACCGAAAGTCGGCACACTTCCAAGGCGGCGCCGAAAGTTTGCAATCAAATCGCATTCAATTAAATTTCAGTGACCGACTGAAAAAATAAGAAATAAAATGTTGCACACATATAAATATCAAAATATTCAAGTATACTTGTATATGTGTGTCCGTCGACCATTTGAGCGGGTGGGCAACGCTGTTTTCAATATAATTGAAAATAATTTATCTGCAAGGCTTTTAAAGGAGAATTCGACTTGATGGTGGGAGGTAAGCGCTTAAATAATGATTGCACAGGCGCTGATATGCACCACTTAGAAATGCACTACATGCATATATGTAAATGCTGACGGTTCTTATATATTTATAAGTAAGTAGCATATAAAAGCCAGCATTATCTTCCGCAGGAGCTCCGACGTTGCAGGCGTCTTTATCAGCGCGACCGCGCTACTCCCATGAGTCGGCGTTGCCGTGCCAAAAAAAGATTTTTGTTACATTTTTGTTTTGAGTTTTTTAACTTTAATATTATTTCTCTTTTTTATCATAACATGCTGTCCCTTGGCGCACTTGCAAGTATCTAACAGTTTTAGCCAAAAGCCACAGCTAATTTCCAGCTGCGGTGTTGCTATTTTGGCTACTGGCATAAAATGCAACAAAGTATCTCTTTCGATGTCAGATAATTTGTAGCAATTCGCCTTGGTGGCTAGTGATTTCGCAGGGGGTCGGTTGAGATTTTTTTATTTGATATTTTGTGCGGTTTATTAATCGATTTTTAAACGCGCTTGCGGCACGCAGTATTCTTTAGAAAAATTTGGTAACTCACACATTATTGGTTATTGGAAAAATTATGCAGTTGCTGTTGATGTTTACACTGTGTAAGTATGTAGATAGATAAAGTAAGTATACATATGTAATAGAACCAGCAGAAACAAAAAGGCTGTGATGTAACATACAACAAACACACGAAAGAATTAGAAACCACAAATAAAAAGTTTCATTTAATTTTTTAGAGTTCGACAGTCTGAGTGCATTTCATTGATGAGTTCCTTTGTGTATGGGAAAACATATGAAGCAGAAAATTAGTTTTAATATGCAAGAAGAAAACTTTGATTATTTCTTGATATTTATGAATTTTATGTAATATAATTTATATTGAACTCTGCTCGCTCTTCTAAAAAATTATTAATATTTGGATTTAACCACATAAAAGCACCTTCAGTTATATTTTTTGTATTTTTGATCAACTTTCATTATTACATCACACCAAACAAAATTCCTTTAATATGCAGTAATAAAGCTGTACCAAAGCTGAACTTGAAAGACATCTTCCGCTACCCAACCACACTGCCGTTGTCTCGCGCGCTTTCTTGCATATTCGCGCGTCCGCTTATTATTGCCTGTCAATTGGCGCAATGAATTACAGGCTGCATTATGAATTGGTGGCTGATATGTACTTTATGTAATGCATTCATCATATGACAATAACAATTTCCTTTCTACCGGCAACAACTCAATAGCAAAAGAACACTAGAACATAATTTGGCTGTATATAGTGATTCTCGCAGCAGCCACAAATGCTTTGCACAACCCTTTTACAAGCCACGTCTTATAGGTACGCACCTATACACCTGCCATGCTGTCATGATTTATGTGCATACATATAGTTACATTAAATTCATGCACAGAAAATAGAGAATATATGTGTTTTTTGCAAGGATTACTGGCGTCTTTGCCGTTTCAAAAGCAATCAGTTGCGGTGGATTGTAGTCAAATTGACTTTGAGTTGTTTCTCGCCTCAAGTTTGTCTGCTTTTGACTTGTGGCGGCACAGCCAACACACCCGACAGTAGTATTGAGTTGAACTTGACTGGGGTTCATGTTGAATTTGCTTTGGAGCAAAATCTGACTGTGGCGCGATGTGTCTATTACAGGTGGAAGGTATTTACAATGTTGCAAGCAGACGTTTTTTTTTTCAAAATATCACGTCTAAATTTTTTAAGAATTATAGTTCTTCTAGCGCTTGTAGTTCCTTCCAATGCTATCAATCATAGAAGCAAGACATTCTGGCTACTCAACGTAAACGAGATAAATATCATTGTTGTTATAGAGGAGTGTGAAATTCCTATTCGGTGGCTTTGTAAATATTTATGTGAAATGTTGCACGAACGTGTAAGCAAATGTGTAGTTTTCCAATATAAGTTATGACAAAACTTAGATGACTTCACCTGTTTAGTTGTTTGGTTGTGCCTGGTTGTTTTATTTGTTTAGGAAGATATATACGAAATTCAACCCATCCATTAGGAGAAAACACGCCTGAAAATTTCCGTTTATACGATTGCTTTTGAACAAAAAATTCTTAGCGGAAATAATATAATACTTGTTAACTTTTGTGTGTCTGTTTGTTTCTTTTTAGATATTTCTACTATTACTTTCTAGAGCTTTTAATGTTTTTTACAACTGTGGTATATTTTTCCTTAGAGTCACCTCTTTTATAAATATATTATCTCCAAATGGAAACGTTGGAGACCGAATAAAGTATATAAAATAATGACCAGCATTAAGATCTGAGTAGAGTGGTCTCTCTATCTGTACGTAATCGCTGAATTTTTGAGATATAAATATCAATCTCTTCTCTATTCAAAATGCTGCTCGTTTGTCGGCACTGCTGATATCAGACCATTATTAACTATAACTGCCATGCCAACTAAAAAATCAAAATGCAAATATTGTATAGGCAACTTTACAATCTTTACTCATATTATTCCGAAGAGCTACTTCAACAAAGAGCTGCCATCCTAACCGATCGAACAAAATCTATTTTTAAGTATTATGCACCTATAAACTGTTTCCCAACTGAGTACTATTAGTGGCTACGCAGCCACTCCACGCAATAACAGCTACAATTATTACACAAATACATAAAAAACATATGTATACAGCATTATCTTGCACACAAAGAGTAAAACTGAAATCAAAGTAATGAAAATACTATTTACTTTCACCTGTGGCAGCAGATTATTACACATTGCAAACGTGAAATTCCCCTCCGAAAAACAGACAACGCAGCCGACGTTTTCTTTTTTCTTCATTTTCATCTTCAATTACATCACGTGGCAGCAGGCAGGCGAACGGCGTTTACCGCATCACTTCCTGGCTATTATGATAGTGGACGACGACGTCAGTGGGTCCAGCAAATGCTCCAACGTATTCGCATCATCACGCATTATTTTTCTTAATTCCATCTGGCTGCCCAACAAAACGCACAGCAACAAACACACACTTAACGGAAAACGAAAATACAATTTTCCGTTTCTCCCAGTTGACATGTAATAAAACACGAACGTGGTAACCCCAAGAGCGCAAAGCCAAGTAGGTGGTCCAGTGCGATTTGTTAGCGGCATTTTTCCAAAATTATTAAGTTGGATTTTTATAAATAACAAAAATATACACATGTACTTGCGTAACATGGGGCTCCATGAACTTAAGTTTACACAAAGCGAGGCAATTATTTGGAAAGCTTTGAGAAGCTAAATACCATGAAATTTGATATTAAATTATTAAAAAAAACATTTTCATAAGAATATGAATTGTGTAAAAACTTAATTAGTATCCAATTTTTTATTACTTAGCTGAGGGTTTAATTCCCCGTTTTATGGTTAACAATTACTGTTTTCGAAGTATCTTTTTCTCCGGCTCAAGTTTTTTTTTTAATCAACTTATATGATCTATTATTCCTATGAGCTGCTTTTAAAGATTAGTGTTGTAGAATTTTTGAGTTGCTGATTAAATTAGGCAGTAAATTACACACCATGCCTGAAGTCACTTTAAATCGGGCACACAGTGAAGTTAAGTCTGAAACAAAAGTCATCAATGAGTCAATGAGATTCAAAATGTTTACTCACTTTTTTACATTCAGCTAAGCAACAACTTAATTAATAAGCGATACTATTAAGTGAGTTAGCTTGCAAGTTATTCCCTAGCCACTTGAATAGCGTCTGGTTCTTATCTAATCACTAGACATCAGATAGCAATATCTGCCAGTCTTACTGCTATTGCGTATGCGCATGCGTCCAATTAAAAGCTAAATTACCAAGCCCACTGTTTTTGACATTTTGCAGCTGGAAATTGCAGTTGGCAATCGGATAGTAAGAGCATGCCCTGTGGTAAATCAGATGCGATATGTGAAAAATCGATTTGCATTTTAACTTTAAATTATTTATTTTTATTTATCATTATTTAACATAATACATATATTTAGAAATTGTGCATGAAGCATTCTGAACACTATTAGTGTAATTTTGTGTTTCTGTTATTAATCAATTTCCTTCCCGCGTTCTACTAATTTTATGCCTATCGATAGAATATGAACATGCTAAGGTAATAAAGTTTGTATTTTTCATTTAAAACTTTGCTTAGCTAGCAAACACCCTAAATTACTAAAATTCTCACACCTTTGCTTATAATTTTTCATATCACTATAAGATCGTTCGGTCAGTTTAACATTAATTGTCTCATGCAGAAATTTATGGCTCTTGTGGCTAAGTTGATTGTTATTTCAATTTGATCTGGTTACATGCATTAAAATGCAAATTTCAATTCTAATTTATTCAACTTTCTGCCAATTCTATACAGCTATTCGAGTGAGCGTAATGGCTAGCCACTGAGGGTGGAAGTATTTAATTGGCGTTGGTGTGGCTAATCGAAAATAATAAATATAGTATATATGCTACGGAAGCGTAGCTGTAGTTTAAAACAGCTCCAACGAGAATTGGTAATTGTGTTGCTGGTGTTGGCTACCATTGCTAACAAGGAGCAATAGCAATAGCGATTGTTGTGGTTAAATAGGGGTTATTACTTTAATTTCCGTTCTTGAAAAATATTTAGTTTTCTTTCTCTTTCTCAGATCTAGAAATACACTCAAATTTCACGATATATTTTAAGATACATAAAAACTTTACTTTTAACAAAAGATATTGTAGTTTATCGAAGAAAAAACATTTATAGCAGGTATTGTCAATCACATATACATTGACCATAACAGCTGGTTTTACAATTATCTCTATAAAGGTTTTCTATCCCTTTAATTTAGTTACATTTTTATTTATTTTTGCCTAGTAAAGTTATGTATTGAAATCTCTCACACTTTAAGTTTCCTACTTAACTTATATTTAAAACTTTTATTCTGTGCCTGTTTCAATAATTATCTACCCTAAGCCCTTTATATCCTTAGAAAATTCACTGGATTATTCTACGAATATTTTACTCATGAATATTCTTATTCATTTGCAATTTATGAATCATGGTATATTCCACAAAATGCCTCAGGGCATCATAAAAAATAAGATGACAAACCAGTGATTTTTAGTACTTGATCGTAAGTCAGCCAGTATATTGAATATGCGAAGGTATAATTTATGCGTGCTGCAAAAAGTACCAGCAAGGGCTGAAGTTAATATGAAATGAAGTTAAAAGTAAAATGATTTAATAAGAATTTATGTATGTTATGAAATATGTACTATTAATTCATTAGAATGTAAAATATGTTTATTAAATATTTAAGTTTTGATTCATGCTAACCAGTTAAAGCGAAAAGAAGACTATAATTTGAACTCAGCAGTAAACGGAAGACTTAAGCGACGAACTTTTCGCTATCAACAACAACTACTGCCTCAACAAATTTTTGCTTGCGGTAACCATTTCATCTGGGCGTCACCGGTGCTATTAAAAAGCAATTGAGCATTCACCTGAGGTTCTAAGCAAAAGCAAAGAAGCTGATTGGGAGTCCACTTATACACACATAAATAAACATATGTAAATGCAGTGGTATTGTCTTGTGGAAAGCGTTGTGTTTGTTATGCCGATGCTTTCTTTGCTTTGCTACCTTCATGCCCTTTTACATTGGCTTTCAGTTGATATTAAGGGGTTATATACACTTATTTTCTAAAAAAAAAATCGGTTTTTCTAAGATTTTTTTTTGCAAAGGCGGGATTTTTTAATAATAATTGAACACTGTTGATATGTTTATATATGTTTAAAGTTGTTTAATTTAATTTTTCAGTTAAAAATGTGCCCATTTGTTGGCACTACAGCTGTTGTGTCGATACACTTTTTTTCTGTGACGCTTTGCGGTGAGCATGATAAGTAGGTAATGGTTCATCTGCAATCAAATAAAAGAAGAGTTTTCTTTAGCTTATATTATAACGCCGTACTTGAACGAAGGATTTGGCGAAATAAACATTTTTACGCAAGTGGTGATGATTTTACTGAAAAGATCGATTTTTGTGTGTCTAAAAATTCATTTTTTTCATTCCCAAAAAAAAAACTCTTGTTTCAAATAAAAAATCCTTCGTTCAAGTACGAGATATTGTAGTTTTCAAGTAGTTAGTAAAAAATTAGACCGATAGGTCGCATGGTTCTTTAGAAACCTTGCTCACCGCAACGGTACTTTTTAAAAAACATCATTTCGAGATAATCGCGTTTAAAGTTTTGGCACGTACTTGGGGGCATATGGGAGGAGCGCGCTGTTGACAGCTGTAACTTTGGTTCTAGTGCTCAGATCTCTATGAAATTTACAAAAAATAATCTTAAAGGGATATACTTTAAGAAAATGCAATAAAAAAATATCGATTTTTCCAACCAACACAAGTGTATATAACCCCTTAACATAGAAAATGCTTGTAAGGCTTAAGATGAACGCTTTTGCTCGGTTGCCATATTTTGCATACTTTATATTTGTATGAGGCAGCAAATGTAAAGAGTTGGATAGTTGCGGCTAGTTTACTAATGATAGTTTTTAACATTTATGAGTATTGCTATTTAAATTAATGTAAAAAGATTGTGATTTTAGAAAATTATAGTCATCGAATTGGTATTTGAGGCAGTTTCAATGGCAAGTAAAGCATAAATATATATTTTCGCGATGAGCATTGATTTTGGTGTGGGCTTAATAGATTTTTGATCATCGATTTAGATGCAAATAGCTTTGGTTATATTAATATACATATGTATGCATATGTATATGTATAACATTGAGATATGCTTTAGACGTACATACATACACACTTACCATACGTACACAACGTATGTACAAACAAGTATTTATATGGATATTGAGCAGATTAAATATATGTGGCAGCACCGCCACTCATTTCGGAGTTAATTATAATGGTATTAAATATGGTAACTCTACCCGCTACTTTGACATTTTGCTATGTATGATTTACTTAAGCATAAGTATAAGTATAAGTATAAGTATAAGTATAAGTATAAGTATAAGTATAAGTATAAGTATAAGTATAAGTATAAGTATAAGTATAAGTATAAGTATAAGTATAAGTATAAGTATAAGTATAAGTATAAGTATAAGTATAATAAGTATAAGTATAAGTATAAGTATAAGTATAAGTATAAGTATAAGTATAAGTATAAGTATAAGTATAAGTATAAGTATAAGTATAAGTATAAGTATAAGTATAAGTATAAGTATAAGTATAAGTATAAGTATAAGTATAAGTATAAGTATAAGTATAAGTATAAGTATAAGTATAAGTATAAGTATAAGTATAAGTATAAGTATAAGTATAAGTATAAGTATAAGTATAAGTATAAGTATAAGTATAAGTATAAGTATAAGTATAAGTATAAGTATAAGTATAAATATTAGTATTCCCATTGCAGATGTTATACCTAACATGACTGACTATCCCTTTTCTATCTCTTTTTTATTATTCTCATACTTAAGGTCACTCGCTTCACAGCCGGCTGCAATTAGCAAAAATGCGGTAGCGAATTACACGCATTAATTGGCAACACTCTTCGTGCTATCAAAGGCATCCTGCCGCGTGTGCTGCCACTGCGTAGCGTTCATTGCAACAACAAAGCGCTGATGGTTTTTTATTGCAGATGAAAATTAAATTTTGCAGATGTCTAAGGCAGGATGAATGGAGATATATCTGCCAACAAATATATACAAAACAACAACAACAGATGTACGCGCTTCCAGCTGCAAGCCAAGTAACCTAATGACAGCCCTTTGTGTTAAGGATAACTGTCGTTGGGCTTGCGCAGCTGTCGCGGCTGGCAAGTGTGTCCAATCACAAACTTATTTCCGAGGTAAAACACTCTACGACTGCGCTTGAACATTGAATGTATATAAAGCTATGTTTGAACGAGCCTTCTTCGTGGCAGCTTTTAATATTAAGGCTACATTCTTGCCTGCCGCAGACTTCACATTTATTGTTTTTGCTTCATTGTTTTGTACCTAAATCGCAATTATGTCGCTGTCACAACTCAGTAACATCATTTTATATTAAACCAAAGCGTGACAAATATAGTTTAAGATAAATTAATTATATATACAAGTAGAACCATAATTTAATGAGGGAGTTTCAAGAATGTTGAAAATGTTCAGCTATACAATTTTATATTTCTTCAATTATATAAGTGAAATTATATTTCAGTTCTAACTTTCGAACGAATATTTAAAGTAAAAATAAAGTATTGCCCTTCAAGGGTCTTTTTCTTTATTTAAAAAGATAAGGACTTTACATAATTTTGAAGATAAAGTTTTACAGATTTAACAATTATTTAATATTCCTCTTGGCAATCTCAGAGAAAATTAGCCATGACTGTGCTAAAAATTTCTAATAAATATCAAAATAAACAAAGATGTGTATTCTTGGGAGTGCAGGACATTTCACGGTATATTTTATGCCCGCAATTCAATGCAAATTTATATGAAAAGCAGTCTAAAGCATACGTAGTGTTCAAGCCATACATCGCACACCATGGCACGCGCACTGACTCAATGTGATGCCTTTGAGCCGTATGCGTGCATCAATAAAAACGCTTAAAAAACAATAACCACAATAATGCTGCAATCAGTATTAGAATAGCAATATAAAAGAAGCAATCGCAGCTAAAGTTATGAACAATAGAATTCGCGAAGAATTGCTTTTCACACGCTTGATTAAGTGAAATTTCTCCGTGCCACCAGCGCGGTTGTAAAAGCTATTGTGGCGGTTTGCTGGTTGTACTGTTGGAAGTGTTGTGGTTGAATATAGTAATGCTGCACCTCGAGCAATGCGGAAGCAAGAGTAGGCAATTTACTGCTAAATAATTGCTGGTTTACGTAAGAAGTCTTTCGTAAGAATGATCTAAGCTGTGCTTCCTCATAGAATTTTTTTTTATTTGCAAGCAATAACTTTATTGTGTTAAATAGTCTTTGTCTTTTACGGTGACGATTTCGTTTCAATATTTGTGCAGATATAAAAACAGGTACATTAGTGCTTACACTTTTGCATGGATGCATTAATTGAAACCCACCTTAGATACCGGCAGATGATAAAAAGTTTTTTAAATTGCATACAGCCATATCATACATCTTTTCTTCTCAGAATTAAACGTTTAAAGTATAAAATTAGGATATATCACAGCAAACAGTGAGTTCATGTAGTTTTCTGGAGGATTCCAAGCATGTCCAACTCAATCTTTAAGTTAATGTAAGAGTTATTCGATCAAAGACGGCATACTATTTACACGATAATAGGACCTATGAAGTGGAAGGCACCCGAGTTTAACATCATTCATAACATTTATTAATAACGTAGCTGGTACACGGAATGAATGAATCATAAAGTGGATTACTTCCACTTATTGCTCATATGCACACAATATTATGTATATATACTACATATGTTAAATTCTACGTGCGTTAACGTCAAACTGTTGGAAGTACGAAAATCAGTTCAGGGACACCAATTTGTCAGTCATTAACTACCTTCTAGTAATCGTACAAATATAAAGTAACATGCACTCCCGCGTGCTTTTGTGGACCAACCATTCACACATACACTTGCAATCATAACGACATATATAATGCTTTATGGAAATCCGCTCTTAACGAACTTCAAACTTGAAAGGTTTCGTTCACCGAAAATTGATTTGATTGCTTCTTAAGTGCCACAAAAAGCAACAAAAGCGTCGAATCAGAGTATAGTTGTCGCTACAACAAGAACAACGGCAACAATCATAGAGTTGCATTCGAGCAAACTACAGCCACAAAATAAACTGCCAAGTGAATTGCTTTAAGAGGGTCAAAACGAACTGTAAAATTAGTAACTGGCCGTGCTCCTCCATGCTGGCGTTAGAATCGTTAAATTTGCATTTGTAATGGCAAGGTGTGAATACGCCTCGAATATTTGCACATTCGAAAACCCAAAGTCTGGTTAAGCTGCAATTTTCAGACCAAAAGCGAAGTGTTGGAACGATAAGCGCGAAAGCAATTAAATTGCTTAGCATGACTAACTGGGGCACAAACAGCGATTTGTAATTGAAGAATTTATGCGAAAATTGATTGAAGTTGTTTAAAAAAAAGCAGCAAACTTGATATGGCAACATTCGCAGTATATTTTTGGTATTAAAATACAAAACAATACGACTAGGTAACTTAATTGGAAGTTGCAAAAATAGATTTTCTATGCTTCTTCTTAAATAATCTCGAGAAATCCTGACAAATTTATAAAGTTGAATTTTTAACTGCACATAACTAAAACCAAATGTATCCTGACAGACTAAAATTATGTACATATATACGTATTTCTAATAACTATATGTATGTTAGTCATGCCTTCAATGCCGTCATTGGCGTCTGCTTAACTTAAATAAAAGCATATGCAAGTAATATGCAGTTCAGCAAAATCTCCTGCCATAATTACAAAAAAATTTATGATCTTGCCGATAATTACAAGAGCTCGTCTATAATTTGCTTGCTGCCTACCATTTTCCAACCACATTCTACCACTTTAATCTAACAACAACAACAACTTCGGCTCGCAGCGGCAACAGGGTATGTTTATATGCATATATTCACATGCAATACAGTAGTATGCATTGTTGCAACGCTGATTGCAGCTTATGTGTTTAACTGTGCGGTCATAAACTGACCGAGAATTTATATGAATTTCATGGCCGGAGTGACAGTTTTATGAAAATCGGTGCTTAAGAAACTCGAAGAGCGGCACAAGTGGTGCGTTCCGAGAAAATAAAAAAAAGCACTTCCGAATTAATGTTGGGGGATTGTTACAAGATGAAAGAGTGCTGGTTTGAATAGTTCCTAGAATCGTTGTGAGATGTCTGCGACTGTAGGAAAAATGCAGGAATAACATCACCATAATTTTGTGGCTGGCTTAGAATTGTATGACTAAAATAACAAAGAGCAAAGTAATACACATACAAAGCAATTAACACCGAGTTTCCAGCAATAGAAGCTGAAAACAAGAATTTAAGGCGCTTACTTGGCCGAGAAGAAATGGAGAATTCGTTTTATTATTTGAATATTGGTTTTCGCATTAAACAGTTAGCGCAAATACAACGTAAACGCGAAAACTTGCAACACCCATAATGGACATAAGTATATTTACATAACTAATTGATGGCAGCGAGAGTGTGTGTCTTATGAAACTTTTTTGTAGTTCACATGTCTTGTTCACAATATGAGTTTTCATGCATTCTCATGTGTGTGTATATACAATATGTATGTTTATGTGTACATCTGTATGCTTAACACTTAATTGTTATAAACGATTTAACGCAAATGTGCCACAAATTGTAATAAATTGCGAAAAGCAACATGAAAAGCTTTAACAAACTGAAAATGAAAAGAGCAAAGGTAAACAACAACAAAAGTATACAAGTATTTAGGTGTAGAAATTCAGAATCCTAGAATTTGAACCAGCTGATGGAATTTTAACACACATTGTAGAAGTTACAGACACATTTACTGGCGTATTACTCTAAATACCGTTATTTTACTATTTTCTGTTTATTAATTGGCTTAATGCGTTACAACCAAACAAAAACAACAACAAAAACAACCATAGTACCTAAATTGGCATACATTAATTGCAGGGCTGTAATTTTTTCCACAGAAAAAAGAATATATGTATGAATCTGAGTGTATGTAAAAACAAAAATAATTCCCTAAGCAACACCTGAACTAACCGAAAATGGTGCGTTGCCAATTATTCAACTCATTCACGTGAAATTGTTGAAACTTAAGAATCTGAAGAATTTCCTTGGCACTGCTAGTCAGTAAACAACTCGCTTTAGTACCATAAAAAGCTGGCAGAGTTCAAGCCAAATGACCATAACTGAAATTAACACTTTCCGCCGCGACCAAAGAAGGCGAAGGCATGTCATGGCTGGATTAATTTTCTACCAATGCATTCAGACCTACATTTCACCCATATATGCAGCTCAGAATGTGATCCAGCCCATATATTCAAACATACAGACGTATGCGCACTGCCACAGTGACAAGTTTCTTGTCCAATTGAGAAGCTAAGCAACTTAAATAAATTTAATTGAGTCATAATTTAAAAGAAGATACTGAAGACGTGCTAAGCTGAGAGTGGGCATTGAGTTGAGGAATGAGTACTAGAGAGTTATGTCTGCAGATGGGCTGAAACAAACTAAAACTCAGCGCAATAACAATAACTCAATTAGATTCATGAGCTAGTTGAGGTTAGATATGATGAGTCAACGGATTCTGTCTTGGTTTGGACTATTATTAGTCTCATAATGCAATTATAATTGTCTGTGGTTTTAAGTAAGAAAGCGGTGTTTATCTGCAAAGTCAAAAACTGCACCAGCACGTACGCAAGGGCCAATTGCTCGTTTGTATATCAGAGCACGCAATATGGCACAAGCGTCACTACGTTATATCCTGATGTGAACATACAACTTTTGCTACTCATACAACCGCTGTGAACTGACTTAGGGTACTTTTGTTGTGGTTTTGTGTAAATCAGCGCGGTATCAGCTCTTTAATTTACAACCCTTTGGGCTTGCCGCTCGTTAGATGAGGCGAGTAAAGTTATCTGTATATGCAGATATAGCTGCAGCTGTCGTGGAATGGCAAAATTGTATGCATTTGATATCAGGGAATTTTATTACATACCAGACTTTGCTAGAAAATTTTTCAAGTTTGGAAATATAATATACAGTTAGAAGCTTTTTTAGGCGTAAAATTGTTTCGAATGTTGTGGACATACGCATATTACATTTATATACATATATATATATGCATATGGCAAATAAATCAGTAGAACTTATGCACAGTTATGACTGTGTTTGAACACATGTGATGCACACACGGCCATTTGCGTCGACTCACAGCAAACGCTAATAAACTTAGATCTGTATAATAAATCCCTATGCACCTTGACGTTGTCAGTAATGCGATGCGCCAATAAATTCCAGTGGATTAGACGGTTAGGCGACCGTACAAACGCATAGCACATGAAACTATACAGGTTATACGCATATGCACATACACTTGCGCATATTGCACTCACCATGCAGCTGCATAGACTGCTGATAATAATATAAATTTTTGGCTACATTTAATTCTTAAGCTGTCTGCTGTCGGATGAGTGTGAGTCCGAAGTAGAACAAACCCAACATACTCAAGCGCCTTCGCACCTCCGGCAATGCACATTTAGCTCCAATATGTACGCATTTTTATCGGCGCGGAATGGAAGCTTAGTGCTGCAAGGCTTTGTGCTTGCAGCGTGAATTATCGACCTGAAGTTGACTTTGCGGAAGCGCCGAATGCGGTTGCCCAAGGAATTCTACTTATGTGCAGCTATACAGATAGCTAATAGCATTAGCGAGATTCGAAATGGCACTGGAAGCTACGAGTAGTGCTCGATGACTGGTCGCTGGAGTTCAAGGAACTAATGTGTGCTTTTGTGCGTCTAGTGGCTTCTGAGAATATCGTATTGAATTTCAATATTGACAGCTGATATGCAAAAATTGTGGCAAACACGTAACTAGAGTTAAAAGCAGGTAAATATTTGTTTATTCTTCGAGGTAATGTTTTGCTTAAAGAAACAATCATATGAGAGGAAGGCTTTGTGACATTTAGAAGATTACTTTTCAAAGAAAAAACAAGTTATTTTTCCTCAGTAGCAAAATAGTGATGTTTCAAACTTCAAATAGCTCCTTATATGCATTTACTCGATGAATAGCAGAGCGATACATTAAGCTCATTTAAATTCAGAGTGTTCGACATATTTCATTATACCCCATTAAGAGTGCTTGTACGAGTAATTCATCAAAAAGTAAATTATTTGCAAATATTATGATTATCAGGAGCAACACCAACGGAAGAACCACTCAACGCCTAATCGTGGTAAATGAAATGCGCAATAACAAACTCGTTTGCATTCATCTAAACATAAATTGAGTGCAAGTAGGAACATGGGAATAGACTTCCTCCAGCTATATGTACGCTTATGTGTGCGGATATTTTTGTTCATCAAGTGTCTCATCAAATTACTTAGAAATGCAAGAAACCGATCAACCGTAACGCGCGCTACGAAACTGGCAACATGCAATAGCTCAGTGATAAGTAGGCAACGGCAGCCAGGTGATGCAACATGACTGTCTCAACACGAAATCATAATCTTTATGGTTTAAACTGTGAATGCGTGTTGCAATGTGTTTCAAAAAACATACAAAAAAACAAAAATATAAACTTAAGAGACTTAGTTCTGCCTAAACATGTTATAGGTATTTCATTGACTTGACTTGGTCTGTGCTGAGCTACGCCCTGCTATGCCAACATTGCTGCTGGCCAATAGTTATATGTAGTTCTCCCTTTCCGATCGATGGCACCTAGAGTGGTTTGCGAATTGTAAGGCGCATCTTGGCATGTCGACTATCCTGACTGCTTCACGAGGCATGAACACAGAATAGCAGGCATATAGATACATTCATAGCAATATTAGACATATCTATGTAATGGCCAACAATGAGTCATGCGCTCAGTTGATAATGTAACTAACATTTGATACATTTAGCTTTCGTTTTGCTACCTTAAAGTGGTAATACTTTTAAACTTTTATAATATTTTATGTCTATTTTGCTTGTGGTGTTATTGAGGCGTTAACATTTTAATACAAGCTACTTATAATTTACATAGCGGCAAGCTGTTGGTATAGTGATTAATTTAGCATATCGAAGAAATTTGCGTTTAGGTGAGCTCGTTAGTTACAAGCTAAAACGAATCAACTGAAAATATTTTTATTAACTAAAACTTATTTAGAAATAAATTGAATGGAACATAATCATAAAACTATTATATTTTTAGGTGTGTGACTTCGCTAAAATAAACCATAACGTTGCCTACGTTCATCTTCGTCTACGTCTACACCAAACTTGGAACCAAAAATATCTGCAAAACCCCTTAAGAGTTATTTACTTAAATGATTAAGATAAGGATCTTGTTTTTTCAGTTCCATTAAGAGAATAAATAATGTATACTTCTACTAGCTTCAAGACGTTTCTTAATACGTTTTAGTACGACTGATGATTCCATCGTCACTGAACAGGAGAAAAGATCAAACTGAAATTAAGGTACAGTATATAACTTTATACTGAGCTTATCTATTAATTCAGTTTTCTGTTAAAAATTTTTCTATTAAAAAAGGGAACGAAAATCAGAACTTTGATTCCTAATGTAAAAACTTTCTTTGCAAACATTTAGCTCGGCGGCGCATCAAGTGGCTAAGCACTAGTAAAGCACGCGTCCCTGCAATCACGCCTTAGTGTGCTCCATACTCAGAACACACAACGTCTTGACATTACCTCCATCAAATGGGACAAACTATATAATAACTTCATGTATAATATATAAATAATATATGTATATGTGAATAGGTTTGGGTTTGCGATATCGACCATATGAATTGCCTACTGACTGGTGCGAAATCCATTTCAAACTTGAATGATTTGAAGTGTTTGTGGCGAGAATTCGCTGACATTGCCATCAGTCACCGTTGCGATTGCAGTTTGCCGACAGAAAAAGGCAACTTTACGCTGTTGCAATGGCCCAGTGACAAGTTGTGGCATGCGGAAATTGATTATTAGAAGCTGGCGCAATGCTTGTGATGTATGACTTTTTATTTTTATATTAAATGATAACCAGAAATGTGTTGTAAAGAGTAAAAGAGAAAATTTGTATCTTCCCAAATGATCATACTCTAATGATGGCAAGTCACTGTCGCTTAGAATATCAAAAGCCACCATAAAGGGAGCGCTTATAAACTATATTTGGTGCGCTGTCTCCTACAAAGTGGACACTGAATTTCCTATATTGTTATTATAGCTATTGATTTTAACTTACCAATAAAAAACAAAGTTGGAAAAAAGCTCATAAGAGATGCATTAAAGCCATTAATGAGTGATTTTTCTTGTGGGCACTCAGCAAGGTCTTAGGCAAACTATTGCAACAAAAAGTTATAAGTACTGAACTCGAAGCCAATATACTCGAACCTAAATATTTGCACATACTCGTATACTATTTTTTACATTTTGTCTAATTTAACATTATATGCGCTCTGAAGCTATGGAGTGTAAGGTATGCAGCGATTTCGTTTGCGGTGAGTGATTTTATTTTTTAGTTCTTCGCAATAATAGTAACGTTAATGCCCTTCGTTTGGCAAAATATTTACACAGAAATAATAATAAATAATAACGGTGGCGATTGAGTGTCACTAATGTGTTAAAAATGGATTTCTATTACATTTTAAGCTATTCAGTTATTGCGGTGAATGGGAAAAACGTGCAGCAACACATAACTAATTGAACAGTTCTATCTAGACTATTTTGGTTTTCCTGTGAGGAATCAAGACAAATCCTGGGTTCGACATACCCGTAAATGTTGTGTAACGCGTGTGACGCTCCTTTTAGGTTGGTTTCATTGACATTTGTCATTTACTATACCAATGATTTGGACGGAACCAAAGGATCATGTAAAGTGGGCCCATGCGTGAATCACTGACTCCAGGCCATAAAAATGTTAAAAATAATTCTCCAGTGAACCCAGATGACATACTTTTACGACCGTCGCACATAAAGCTTGGCCTAATAAAAAATTTTGTAAAAGCTATGCCTAAAGATTGAGATGGATTTTTATATCTAAAGGAGAAATTCCCTAAACTCAGCGAGGCGAAAATCAAAGAGGGAATATTTGTAGGCCCACAAATACGGCAATTGATGAAGGATAAGAGCTTTGAAGAAAAACTGAATGAAATGTTTTGTGAATGTTTTTCAAAATTTTCTAGTTAACCATAAAGCGGAAAATTGCAAAGATTTAATAAATGAACTTATGATATCATTTAAAGCTTTGGGGTGTAATACAATATGTCCTTGAAAATACATATGCTGGACTCCATCTTTATTTCTTTCCGGCAAATTTGGGTGCAAGGTGAGAGGCTCCATCAAGACATTTCCTTAATGGAGAAGCGTTATCAAGGGAAATGGAGTCCCGGAATGCCAGCAGACTATTGTTGGAGACTTAAACGGGACCTACCGAAAGCCAAATATTCAAGAAAATCATAAGTATTAATTAGATATTAGGAAATAATTCTGTAAGTATGGCTGAATTTTGTACTTTTTACGAAAATATATGTTTTGATGTCATAAGAAAATATGCTGTATACAACTTTTTCATTGATTTATTCTTATTTGGTGGCCCTAGTATATTCAAAATCTGATATAAATTTTTATGTGACAAAAAAGAATACAAATTTGTTGACCAGTGTTATCAGCAGCAAAGATTTCAGCAAATTGCGGCAACAGTACAACAGTACACAAATATGTAAAACAAAATTTAAGTGGAATTTCGTTAACTCTTTGAAAGCAAACGAATTTATTTTTTAATATAGGCAGACACACATACACATATGAGCGATGTATGTACATGTATTTGGAGGCAATAAAACTGAGTTAATTAAATTAAAAAGAAATAAATGCGATTAACATGTTACGTATTTAGCTTGAAAAATAATAATAAATCAGCATATTGTTGGCAATTTGTAAGTCCTTTTAAACAAATAAAAAATATTTTTTCATATAGAATGCACAGCAAATCGGGTACATCAACATAGCGCATAGTATGGCTGCAACCACCCTATTTTCAACGCCTTCAACAAGCCAACCTCTCTACTGAGGTAGAAGATATCAACGCAAAACTCCCACGAAAAGTCGACGGCCGCCCGTTAAGGCTGAAAAAGTCTTGTAACACACACACATTAAGCTTTCATGTAGTTTTTTGTGCGCTGCCACAAACTGTGGCACTTAACTTGCAACTCTGCCACCAAATTTGTTATATTTTCATGTCAATAAATTTCGCGAAAATAAAATTTACAACAAACATGTTTTGTGGCAGCGAATTAACCTTTCCAAATGCGGACATGAAATGATTCGGCATGTGATTTTTATATTTCTATATAAAGATTTACAATTGTATGAGTGTGTTAGGCACAAGAAAATTAATCTTTAAATATACCTGCATGAATTCACAGCACGTCGCTGTATCTTACCGTAACTGGCTCTTTGTTTCGTATTCGAAAAAATTTAATGCTCATGTACATAGTTGTTGTACGGACATATTTGAAATAATTTGTCACAACAAAGTGACAAGTTTGCTACGGATTTTTGGTGCGTTGCATAAATATTTGCAATAGATTGCATTTATTTATTCATTTATAAATGTACATATATTTTTAAAAGTACAATAAGGTGCAAAATTTAAGCTGGAAGAATTGATAAAAAAATGGGTTTAAAAAACCTACACAGATGCACTTTCTTGTGGTTTGAACAAATTTAGAGCGCTTTCTGCAAAAAAAAAGAAAAGAAAAATGAAAAAATTTCTATTGACGGAAGGAAGCTTTACTTCTTCATTCTGCACAGCGAAATTCAACTTGTTCTATATTTCGCAAACAACTAGCCACTAACTATGCAACCTCACTGTAAAATAATAGGCTGCGCCGCCTGGGTGGCACGGCAAATCAATTTCAGTCTTTGCGATGCAAAAAATTGAATTTAACGAGCTTCATTTGCAAGCAGAGGCCAAATCACATGTGGTAGGCATGCATATATACAAAGTGTGCAAATAAAGGCAATAATAGATTTGTATAACTGCTTATAAGTCAGCTGGCATAGCATTCAAAGCATAAGAGATAATCTGGAGCTCAGAAACTAAGGCAACTAAATACACTTAATTGGTAGTAAAGTGATTGGGGTAACAGAAGATCTTAATGAAAAAAGTTATACTCATAAGTACATAGCTATTATATTCATAAATATTGTTTGACATTAAAGCTTTTACTGGATGTTGGATTATTCATAGAACTTCTTATATTATATTTAAATAAAATTGCTTTAAAAACAAATAACATATAATGTTTTCTATACATGCACACACAATTTTCATTAATAACGCTCCTCACTGCTGTTAATAGCCCAGCATTTCGCAGGAGACTGAACGTCTAACCAGTCAACTGCTGGATACTTTGCATACCAATATTCATTGTTGTTAGCAGAAACAGGTATTTTTGCATTGTTGTTACCCAAAAGTGTAAAAAAAATCATGACACGTTTGACCCAAATACCTTGCCACAATGAGATAAATAATTGTACTGGTTGTACAAACGATATATGTATACTCACATGTATATATTTATATATACCTTAAAATATTTGAGTATGTGGAGGCATATTGTTCGGAATTGACTTCCTAATAAAAACAAGTTCTTATCATACAGGGTTCACCAGCTTGTATGGCGGTATATGTGCGAGTATAAATATTGAACAACTGCCTTTCATATTACATATATATTGAAGTATTTTAATGGAGATAGAATCTTTGCTTTCTGTTACTGACCAAATTTACAGCTTTATATTTACTAACTGCGTACTATATACAGATGTATGTTTTGTATATATGTATGTTTCACCAAATATCATTCAGATTTTGATCCTTCTTATCTCTTCTGATTTATTCCCATCTTTTCACATGTAATTTGGCATTTTTAGAAGACACATCATGACGTTAATACATTTCTTTGTTGGCTACAATTGCCGGGTGGCGGTGATGCGACAAACAATATTAGTAGCAGCAGCATGATTGACGGGCAATTCAAAATACAAATGTGCATTCTGTCTACAAAAAAAAACATTTGTCACCTTTATTTAAATCTAAACCTTCATTTTTAGTTATTCTGCTCTCTGCCATAAATTCAAGTTCGTTTCATAAGCCTTTTGAAGTGATCTTAGGTTAACTAGTTCTAATAGAAACCAAAATTGTCAAAGAAGAAAATTTTACACAAAATCATAAACTTAAACGGCTTTTAGCTTGATCTCTAAATTTACTTTAAACATCTATAATATTTTTCAATACTGGCAAATGACGGTATGTGTGTTTACAGTATTAGTGATTGAACAGATTTGCATATAAAATTATCAAAATGTCTGATCGAGGCAATGAATTAACAAACGTCACCAGAAACAAAGTTTATTTCACTACGCTGCAACTTCAAGCAGACAAGGTTTGGCACAGGTGTCTATATGTATGACTACTGCGATTGCCATAAAATGATAAACGTTTAAAAAGTGGTAATAATGGTACTTGGGAGTATGGCGTCTAGACACGCGATATGTAAATTTTATTTGCAATTCGCGTGTTGAATCATTGCAAATTGTCAATGTGCTGCAAATAGTTATTTACATACGAGTATTTCTAAAAGTGCCTTTATAAGCAAGCAGATATGTATGTGTATAAACAACACTTGTCGCATGTTGAAGGTGGTTCACGAGATGCAAAAAGGCAATAGATATCAAAGGCGTGAAAGAAAAAGTGTCAATTAGCATGCGAACACGCTAGCAGCGGAAAATAAAAAATAACTCAACTGTATTGCATAAAATTAAATAAAAATGGGTTTAATCGGGCTAATACTTCTCTTAGCCCCCATATACCTAATATTAAGATTTTCGAACTTCCGTTAACTTTGTACCGCATATATCGGCCAATATGTGAATTATCTCAATACAACTGAGAGAGCGTGTTTTACTCATAATAGTGTATCTCTGTGCCTAAAATAGATAAATTTGAGCGGATACTTGACCTAGCCTCCATATATCTACGAGGTTTGACAATTAAGTAATGAGACTGATTTTATTGGCGCGCTTGTGGTAAACCTGTGACCGCCCGAAAAAGCTCGCATGAGCAAGTCGAAGGTGAAAACGATAATTACTTCCTTTCTTGATAGCCGTGAAATCGTCCACAAAGAATTCGTTCCACCGGGGAAAACTGTGAATGAAGTCTTCTATTGCCAATTGCGAAAACGAGTCAACAGGGTGTGCCCCGATATCGCTCGTAACTGGATCTTTCATCACGACCACACCGCCCTCAGCGTGTCTCAGTATTTGGCCTCTAAAGGGATCACCGTGTTGCAATAGCCACCTTATTCGCCCGACATGTAACCCTGTGACTTTTTTTGTTTTCTAAAACAAAATCGGTGGCCAAAGAAACCCATTTTGAGTCGATTACGGGCAGTCGAAGCGTTACAGAAATGTTACGAAGCATGGAAAACGCGCTGTATAGCTGCCCAAGGGGACTACTTTGAAGGAGATGGCAGAGTTGTAGAATAATTTTCACAACAGTCAAACAGAAAGATTATTATATGATATCTTAACTACAGGTCTTCATTTCAATGATTCAACAATGTAATCGAAGGCCCACTAAAATCTATAAATATGTCAACACGAATTATAGCAAGCAATTAGCAATAACAATAACCGTTATGGCCTACAAATAAACGTAACTGAAATGAACTGACAACAAAAAGGACGCAAGTTTACATTTAAGTATGCCATAAATAGGTGCTAGCATGATTTTAGATACCCTTCTGAAGACTTTGGGCAGAAAACATGAAAACTATTGACATTTTTATTTGTATTACAATTCGCACTTATTGCCAATGGATGGAATGTAAAAATAGAGAAAAAGGAGCTCCAATCACATTCAAAATCATGTTTAAAAATACACTTGGCCAAACACACTTTAAACAAAAGAGTTGGCACGTAAAAGCGTATGTGTGATTCGGCGTTGTCGCCTTTTGATATCTACATGTCGCAGTTCCCAATGGGTAATACCAGACATTGCAAATGCCTACTGCATCAACAACGCAACTGCAGCTAACTTAAACTTAAACTTAAAGGATGTGGACGCATTCCAATTACATATCTGCTCATACAAACGTTCTACATACTTTCATAGTTTTATTCTCCACTTTACAGCACAGGGCACACCTTTGCTAGCAGCTCGTTCTTGTTCATCCATCGTGCGCGTAAAATGCATGTGAATGGATTGTTGCCATAAAAATCGGTGAAAATCTCGATTGCAGTTTATCTTCATTGTAATTCTTTGTTATTGCGTTCAGTTTTATTATCGTTCCTATTATTGCTGGTGACGCATGACACATTGTGTCCTCATTTTGGACGACCCCCTTAGCAGAATACTTATATACTACATACTTGGTGTGTGTTTTCCACTTCAAGAAGTTGAACTTATGTCAGAAGAAATCGGGCCACTATAGCGTATAGCTATCACACAAACTGAACGATCTAAATCAAGTTCCTGTAATATATCTTCAAGCAATTTGGCACAGATTTTGGTATAAGACAGTAGTGCAGTCTTTGAACAAATTCTTTAGAACAGATCACTATGGTATACAGCCATAATACCAACTGACCGATTAAAACCATTCTATATCCTTTAACTATAATAAAAGCAATTTTCACAGGCAAATGCTATAGATGCAGTACAGATGAAATTACCGAATTCCATCGCTATGTACTTCAGACAGCTAAGCAGAAGTGCGATACTAGATTCATACTAACAGATTCCAGTTGGATGACATTGGTGGAAGGATGGATGTGGGATCCAAATGGTTATTAGAGGATTCTTTTTACTCAAATGAATATCAGATGACATCTGCTAGAAATATTTCGAGTAAAAGCTGTCAAGTGACAAAGGACTTTAGAAATATATTGTGTTTTATCCTATGCATACCTATATAATGATAGAGATGCATAGAAAATATACTAACTACATTTGTTTGAAAACGATTCAGTAGATGCTAGAGTATAAAATTCTATCTAAAAGTAAACGGCCGCTTTGATTAGTTGACTCAAATCAGTTTTTGTAGTTTATAAAATATATACTCTAGGGTGATTAAAAAAAAAAAAAATGGTTCCCAAACGCCTCTAAGAAAGCCTCTCCAAGCATGAGTTCTTAATTGTAACGGGAAGGTCCTCCTACATACAGTTTTTTATTTTTTCTTATTATCAGATAGAAAAATTAATATCTCGCTTCCAACTACTTGAAAAAATATCTTGTTCCTTAGATTTTGTAGGAAATTGAATGCTCTAAAAAAAGGTCTCCTATGATTTTTTCGTAAACCCAACCGTTTAAAAGATATTAACAGTTAAAGTTTGATTATTTTTGGGAAAATTTTTCATTTCTTATTAATTTTATATATATAACTCAATAAAAAAAAAAGATTATGAGTGATGAAACTCATAGTTTTGTAGGAAATTTACTGCTCTATAAAAATGGTCTCCTATGATTTCTCGATTAAGTTAAGCTTTAACGAGATATTCATCGTCTAACATCAATGCATATTAGGGTGGATTAAAAAAAAGTTTTTCTTCGTTTGGTGCTCTGAAAAAAGATTCCTAGACACCTCTAAGAAAGCCTCTCTAAAGACTTATGTTTGAAGTGTGATTACGACGATTAAGTGAAAAAATTAACATTTTGTGCAACTTACTGCGCCAACGTAAACATTATTCTGTTGAAGCTTGGTAGCATAGCTCCATATATCATATATTTCTCCAACATAATCTTGTTCAAATGCATTATTTCATTTATAACAATAAAAGAAAATAAATTACCAAGCAGTTTCTTAGCAATAATTCAAGCTTGATTTCCTTTTATGTGTCAATAGTTATCTACAAAACTTCCCACATAGCAATTACAATGCAGTGTGCAACAGCAATAATAGATCGTATGGAAAAGCTGAAAATACCAAAATATTCGACTTGTAACGGAAAATTGGGCTTTCAGCGAACAATTAGTCTCGCCATTTAATGACAAATAATTTCAGCAACTTGTACGCATATAGACACATGAGTGAAAAAACTAAATTAAGCTCGTGTCAAATTAAAATCAGCGTGCCAAAGGCGACGGCAAGTGCATTAAAAAACAATTACTTACATGGCCAAATACGCACACAAATACACTTGAATACACTGCACACACACATATTCATATTTGCGAGTTGTTTGATTTCTCACAGACTTACGTATGTACGCCCGCATAACGGCCTTATTTGGTCAAGCGCCACAACAGTCTGCTCACATAGTCGACAACGCGAGCGCTGGCAAATACATATTGTCATGTCTCTGTCGGTGAGCATTGACACGAGCTTGTTTTTTTTAATTCATCATCTTCTTGGCAAAACAATTATATATTGGATTGGTGAATGGGGTTTGGAAAAAATAACAATATTGTAGTAAGTATGAAACAACATCAATTGCTAAAGAAAATTACCTGTGTGTCATTGCAGATTTTAATAATCACTTAACAGTAACTGCTTTGAGTAAAATATAAGTCAAATTAAAAAAAAAAATCGTTAAAATTTGTGGATATGTTGACCTCTGGGGCAATTTCCGGAAACATCTTTTTTAATAGGTGCTCACCAAATGACAGTGATTCGAGAAACTGTTATTGCCTGAAACTAACTAATAAACGTGGATAGTTTCTAAGCCGTGTGTTTTAAGTTTTAAAGGAGTGTTCCCAAAACCGATCCGAACGCTTGAACAAAAAGCTGTGTTCCGAGAAGCTACTATCTTAAAAAATCTAGTCCTAGAAAGACGCATGATTTATACACCTTCTGCTAAGACCGTTATAGACCCAAACAATTTATCTTCAAAAACTTTTTTTGTTTTGCAATTTTCTTCTTTGTTACCAATAATCTTCGCACCGTTATGCACACCCATGTTGTAATTTAGTAGCACTGCAACCTGTTGCAACAGAAGTGGTAGTGGTGACAATGCTTCACTTTTCCACACCGCAGCTGGCTGGAAATAATTCAATTTATGCGTAATAAAGCGAAAAATATTCGCGGCCTGTTCCCGCTGTGTGTGAGAACAAATGCGAACACATAAAATAATAAAGCCACAAAAAAATGTTGTTGCTATTTCGGCTGCCCGCTTAGGCGCACTCGGTTCTATGCGGCGTTGCGGCAATGCGCGATAGCACGAACGTAAATCATTGCGAGTTATGACAGCAAAAAATGAAAAATTGCAAACGCGATACGATTGTGCACAAAAAGTGTTCACTATATAAGAAGTGTAGAAGTGACTGCTTTTGTACTAAGTAAGTGATTTTTATAAAAAGCATGAGAAAATGTATTTCAAGTTGATCGGCTGGCCTTTTACTTGTAAAAAATGTGTAACCAAAAGGTTAATTTTTAATGTCTTAACTACCATTTTATGTAAATTTTAAAATGAATAAAAATAAGAAGTAATTAATTGCTTAAACATTTTTATTAACAGCTGCTTTACTTTGCTTTTGGTTTTATTGCAAAAGCCAAAAGCTTTCCTTAATTTTTTATTTTCAGTCATTAAGTTTGCAATTTTCCGCAACTCCCACTTTCCGTGTGGTAATAATTTAAAAACCCGCGGCCACAAGATGCTCAATCATACATTCACTTCTTTAGCACCCATTTTATTTTGCATACAAATGCTTTGATATTATTGTACAAATTTATGGCCATTAAACGCAAGACTCTACAAATCACTGCTTCTCTACTGCTTCGTTTGGCAGTTTTATGAATCAAAATTTCACAAAATTTGCGCAAAGTCCTCATTTTAGTAGTTTGAGTTGCGTTTAGGCTTAATGAAATCTCAATGAATTTTTAATGAACTAAAAAATGCAAAAAAAATTTCTGATGACCACTTATTAATGCGCAATTAGATGCTCTTGATTGAAAAGTGAATCGCTTAAATGACTTTAGTTCACACACTAAATTTTACTAAAGTGAAAGGTTGAATTTACGGTGATTGCTGATGCAGAAAACGTGGTTATTTTGTAATTTTGGAACATGCTGTAGCCAATGAGTTTACTGGAAATACACATTAGTATATGTACGTACATATGTATTATTGCTTATTATCAAATTTGTTTCTAAACCAGCGGTCTTTATATAACAGAAAACCTTTTGCTAGTCACATCTAGTCAACAGATTATTCGCAGATTGTAGAGTTGACTTGGACAACAATCCATGAAAAATTTCGTGAAGGTATGTTGCCAAATGTTATTTTCTATGCAAATATTTGATTTCTACTCTATTTTTTTTTTGTTGTACATACAAACTTTTCCAAACAAAATAAAACAAAATGTTTGAAGATGTTTCGCTTAGCAACAAATTTTAAGTGGGAGTAAATGATCGTTTCCCTGAAGATAACCATTCCAAATTTATGGCCGAATTCTATACTTACAATATACAAACAAAATGTTTTATAAACATATGGGTCCCAACTTAAATTTTATACCTCATTTTGAAGTATACACAAATCCATTTAACTCGCCATATTATTCACACCAAAGCATTTGTATGCATTCCACTTGTTGCTTAACGTTAAGACTCTTACGTCACGCACCAGCAGCCCGTTGAAGCACATGAAGCAAAATGAAATCGCTAAGCCATAAGCCGTTAGCTGGTTGACGACTTCATTTGCAGCAATGCTTATTCCACATGAGCCAGCGAAAAGCCTAGCGTTGGCAGTCGGTTAACAAGCGAAGGCAACGAAAGCAAGCGGAGAACGAACACTCCTCATAACATCCAATCAGTTACAGATGAAAAGTGAAAATCCAGCGCACGACAAGCCGTTTAAATCCATCCACTACCGCGGCGTTTAATGGGTAAATATTTGCTGGGATTTGTGTGGTGGACGCACTTGTTACGTACTAGCTTGTTAGCTGCCTGGCTGCTCGCAGTGTGTCGTAAATCTCGCATTGCGTTGTGTAAACGCACAAATCAACATCGCGACGCTCGTGTCACACACGACGGGCGGTGCTCCATTGGCCGCACTGCGTGTTGCAACGAGTCACTGCCCCATTTCTGTAATTGAATTTATATTGATTTAATTACAATCGATAGCGGAAATTAGACGAGTTGCGTAAAGCAATCAAAGAATGCATGTAAAATTAGAAATAAGGTAAATAATGTTGTTAGGTAAAAAAAGGTGGTTGACTTGGCTAAATGTAAACAAAAGTGTTGCTTAACGTAATAAACAAAGGCATCAGTAACCCCACAGAATGTAAATAAAAGGATCTGCAATCGAAAATGTAAATAAAGGTTGTTGGCCTGGCTAAATCTAAATAAAGATAGTGGACTTGGCTAATTGTAAATAAAAGGTTCATTGACCTAAAATGTAAACAATGAAGTCATTGACATCGACAAAATATAAACAGAAGGTCAGTGACCCCACAAAATGTATCAAAAGGTTCAGGGGCTGTAAATGTATATAAAGGTTGTTGACTTAGCTAAATGGAAAAAAAGTTCACTGACCTCTACAAAATATACTCAGTAATGTCACTGACCTCATATAATGCAACCAAAGAGGGTAGTGACCCCATAAAATATAAACGAAAGAGTCAGTGACCGTAAACGTGAATAAAGGTTGTTGAACTGGCTAAATGTGACCAACGGGTGTGGACTTAGTTAAATATAAATACAAAGTTCATTGAACCCAAATATAAGCAATGAAATAAAAGTGTATAGGTAGAGAGTATAATATAATTTATGTATATGGAGTTGATATTTAATATACTCGGAAATTTAGGACCGTAAGATCCATTATTTTGATATCGATTCTTTTATTATATAATAATAATATAAAAATGTCATGAAGGGAACGGTACCTATGTATGATATATTCGACGGAGTAGATTTGTTGATTTGGGATCTGAGTTTCTGTATTTGGCCTTAGAAAAAGTTAAGCCATTAAATAGTTTAAAGATGTCTCTATTCAAGGTTTAAGAAAAAACAGGTTGACCACACATTTTTAAAGGGCATTAACTTTTAACATAGAAGGTGGAAGCTAAACGGTTCTAATAGGTTCTATTCTTAGTTCTCGCATATAATGATGATAAGTCAACCGTAGACAGATAATTGAATCATATTTATTATAACTGATGCTACTAAATGCAGTTAAACTAGCACGATATCTTTGAAAGGGAGAATGTATACTAACGTTGCAGATCGTAATTCTTAAGTCCACAACCACATCCTCCATTATAACCGTCACTAGCACATAGTTAGGATTGTTTACTCAAAGGGAAGAAAGGTGAAATTTTAAAAGTGACTGCCGATGTTGACTTTGAAACCCCCAACATTTTTTTTAATGTATATAGTACATGAGCTTTATAGTTTTCGACTGTAATACCCTCAACAACTCAATTCAGTTAGTAAATTCATACATTAGCATATCGAATTCATCTTCAGTTGATTTGTCGTCTGAAAAACATAACACTGCTGTTGTAAAAAAAATTATCACCAGTGGCAGCAGCAACAACGTGAAACTATAAGTAACATTGCCTCTGAGATAAGTATCATGGCGACACGACACCGAAGTGACATTTGAAGAGCAACGGAAAAAATTGCAGAAGCAATAAAAAAGTACACGACGCCGCCACTTCAGGCGCATTTCGTGATTTGTGGGAGTGACAGAATTTGAATAACCAAAACCGGCCGTTGAATACAAAAACAAACAACAACAAGTGAGCATAAAAAGTAAAACCAAAAATTAACAACATGTAAAGCTCTGATCTTATCAGCGGTGTTGACATGGGCGCGGGTACAGCTGCAGCGCTTCGGAAAGAGAAACATTTAAACACAGGATTCATATGAAAAAGGCGCGTCAAGTCAAGAAGTTAAAAATTCTTGTAGCTTACCTGCTGTTTCTTCTGCAACACAAAAAAACGAAGTCGTAAAAATTTCGTGGCTTCTGTGATCTTTATGATTTGCGTTTCAAAAAATACAATAATAATAACAGCAACTATAAACCATGCATGAAAAGCAGGTATTGGTAATTTAACCTTACATATAAATATGTTTTATACGTAGATATGTACCTATATACTATATAATCACTTAACAAGATCTGAACAACCGCCACTAGAGAATAATAACAACAACGTACTTCGTACAAAAGCCACCTTCAATTCGAGTGTGCTTTACTTAGTGCGGCATGTGGCACAGTCAGTGCCATTCGTTTCACATTTTTATAGCTTCTTTCTGCTTTTACGCTTTTCATTATCTTTATACCTTCTGCTGACTTTTTTGTTAAGCTGCAGCAGCAATTAAGCGTTATAATAAATCCTCTTTCCTTTTTCCTGCTTGCAACACATATGTTTATGTGTGTTCCATGCGGACTTATTTGCTGCACTTAGATATGCAGGATTAAAATTTAGTGCGTACGCGGTGGCGGGTTGTAAATCTGGTAGTTAAAAGCATTTTATAGGGCATTTATTGGCATTTTATTATTATGCTTAAAGCGTTTTACGTTGCGCAGATATTTATGGTAAACTAAAAAAACGAGTATTTAAATATATGTACATATATACTCGAGTATATTTGTGTGTGACTTTTTGGTCTATCATACCAATGCGACTTCAATTTCTATGCTTAAGAAGTCGTTTACAGAATTACTTGACGTTTCAGTGAGATGAGTTTTGGTCACTAAATGGTGTTTACCATAATATACTATTCTAATCAGAGATTGGAAGGAAATAATATCTCTTCTCGATTTTGCTCGATCCAAATAAGGAAATGTCTGTCAACTGCAGCAAAGTAGGTGATATCTTGAGTATTTTAGTAGGCGGGTAAAACATTGAATTGAGGCTTAAGAATAAGAATCTTCTACATACATTTTTAACTGTTTTCAAGCTTTCTTAGCATCACAATTTTTTTAGTACTTTTGGGCTTAGAACTGACTCCGCTTGTACTAAATATACTACTGGTATGAGAAAGTATTTCGTGGATAAATTTTACATAATTTTTTCTCTTTGCAAACGCCAAATTCGTTCCCAACCTATACATTTGTAATGGAAGGTTTGTCAGGAATACTGGCATATTAGGGCGTGAGCATACAATAATAAATAAAAAACAATCACATGACTCACAAGCCAGAAGGTTAAGTGGCATAGAACGTACTACTTCGTCTGCATACTGCATGTCTTATTATACAGAAAGAATTAAAAGAAATGTCTTTACAAATGTGTACACTTCTACACTAATTGAATCGTACTGTATAAATAATAACGGTGAAGTATTGCGCTACTAATAGGAATATTATTAAAAATATTTATTATAAATTAGAACTTTAAAGCTTATACAATATTGTCTATGAATAACTGTGTTCATTAACCGGTTATGGAATATATTAACATGTTATTTTCATGCTCTGAATATGAAAATTATTCAACATGTAATCATTGATTACAGTTTTTGCCACAATATCAATCAAGTGTTATGCGCCAAGTACTGTTAACTGAAGAACACTTCATTTTTTCATGTGCGCATGTATGCTTATTTGTGAAGTATACTTGTATATGTACATATATGAGTAGTTCATTCGGTGTAACATTGAAATGTAATATCACTGCAGCAGAAGCGAAGCCATAAAATTGTGAGATTAATTGTTCGATCAGTAAATGATCAATTGCTCAATTGTCAATGACTCTTCGCCAGTTGAGAGCTTTGCACTTGAATGAAGAAGGGACGCTGACTGTCTTGTTGCCGGCTGCCTGCACTTGTGAAGCTTCGCGTTCGCATTCATGGGAAAATAAAGTCAAATCAGTGACTTTGGCTCTATTATGCGTGTAATTAAGAGAAATCAATATAAAATGTGAAAATAATTGTTTGAAAAGACACATTCAATTTAAGCTTGAAAACTCAGTACTTTTTGCATTTTTATTCTCTTAATGTGGCAACTCTGTCAGCAATATAATACTTGTGGCATAATGTACGTAAAACATTTTTTTTTATGCAGATTTATTCATATTTGGTAAAAATTTATTTTTTAACAAATATTCTGACCCAGGTCCAAGGCACCTTTACTGAAAAATCCGTCTCAAGCTTTAAAAAAAGTCAAACTAAATTCATTTTGGTACTTATTGCTCAGAACTCTATTTAAATTGTTCTTTTTTGAGTGATAAGACCCATTTAAAAACGGCTTACCTCCATTTCCGACAAAACTACGATTTCTATAGCAAAAAGTAATGAAAAGAGCTACAACCTTTGTATCAACAACTTTTTTTTGTGAAAAATTAATATATCGAAATTTTAAGAGTTTTTATTTTTATCTTTTACAAAAAAAAATTAATTCACGAAGTTCAGTGTAAACTTTTACCTTCGTTACATTCATCATCGTCTACCGACGTGGGAGGAAGTTGCAGGTGGAAAGAAGCTGTTGGAGGAGAAGGGCAATGAGCTTTTTTACGGATGGCTCAAAGCTTGGGAGGAAGATCGGTGGAAAGGGTTTCAGGACATGCTTACGCCGCTGCATTATCGGTTATTATACGAAAGTCTCAGAAGAAGAAGAAGAAGAAGGTACAAATGGCCCCAGAATACAAATTAGCATATCCGTAAATAATTTTTTAATTCAAAATTCTCAAGAATCCACTTGTATATCCTTATTACGCCACAACACCTGTACAAACATAATTACTTTGTGGCAAAGCACACTTTTCATGGTCAACATAACAGGTTATACACACATTGAACATCTTATAGGTATGTATATATGTAGTATAAATAGAATAGAATAAACTTCGCCGCAGTTGGAGCAATTTACTTTGCTCTCAGCTGGGATAATGCTGCGATTAGCCTTTGCTTATTATGGAAATTTATTATGTGCGGTGCGCTGGTGACGACGGCTCTTGTCGACAGCTGACTGGCTGCCTGACTGTCCGCGCTGCTGCTGCCATAATCGTTCCCATTCGTAATAATATCCTAAGCAAAGAACGGAAAGCGAAAATTGCACTGCAGTTGCGGCCACAGCCACAAAGACAACAACAGCAAAAACGAGTGCGAACAAAAAGTATATGCCTGCTGCTGATTGCAGCGGTGGCGCAAGCAAACCATCAATCAGTGATGCAACATGGCTGGCATAAATCAACAGGCCGAAACACCGTACAACCTACAAAGATCAGTGCAAAGCCGTGAACTGTGACTGCCAGCCTGTTCATTCTGCATTCTGCGGCTTGAGAAAAGTTCGACAGAAGTCCCTATGCTGGTATATCCTGCTGCAGATGATTGAGAGCGTAGTAAAATTGTGGCTGCGGATCTACCACAGCCCTTGGCGGCCAGCCTAAGTACTTACGTACGTGCGTCTACTACTACGGCTGCGTAAGTTCACTTTACATAGTGTACTTATAGTTGTAGTGTTTTCTGTATGCCCCTGTTGGGTTGCGCAATTGCTGCTTGAAGGGTGCTTTTGATCATTGAAGCTGCTTTTTATTACTATCGCCTTCGTCTGGTTGCCATTAATGATTTTTTTTATTACGTTTTTGCGGATCTTCGTTCATGATTATGATGTTTATCGGCGGAGAAGGTAAATCAAAATTTGCCTTTTACTAGCGCTTAATAATTGCTGAGCTAAACGTTGTTGGTGTGTGTGTAAAGGGCACGTAGCTTTTAAAGAATGAAAGGCAGATGTTAGCATACAACAATCTGGATCTAGTGATCTTTTGTAAATGTGTGATGTAATAAAAATAATCTATTTATTTTGATGAGATTATAGATATTTTGAAAAAACATGTTGATAAGAGGTTACCGCAGAGGAGATATCGCAGCAGATTAGAGTAAGAAGATTAAGTTTTAGTAGTGTTAAAAACAACAAAATTGACAAAAAAAAGTTCGTAGATTACTATTGAAGAGAGCAGTAAGTCAATACTTTTATATAAATACCGTACACTAGATTTATTTATTTATAAATTTATATTTATCAACTTTAATACATATTGATCGTTTGTGCTTTTTAAAATCACTGTGACCGTTTATGGTCTAAGACTTTATTTAAACAAATTGTATTTGAGTGTACGAACAATTTCGGATTATCTTCCATACAACTGATGATTTTCGAAGTATAATTTCATTAATACCTAAGAGGTTTTGATGTTAAATAGATCGGTGTACAATTGTCCAAGGGGATCGCCAGAACGGAAGGACCCAAATTTTTGATGATTGGTATTGAAAGTCTTAATAATATCGATCTAAGATTTTCAAACGTCCATTTCTTTCCATGAAGCCGCTAATTTGGTGGAGCCGCCCAGATCGGATATGCTTAATATTGCTGTCACACAAAGTGAACGATTGGAATCAAGTGCTTGCATGGAAGACATTTTAACTTGACGAGATTTCTTTACCAAAAGCAAAAAATTATAAACAAAACCTAAAAAAATTTCGCAAATTCGCATATAAATATTTACTTTAAGTGAATAAGCAATGTTGGAAACTTGAATTTGAAAATAATATTTGCAATACCCTCCTTGGGACTTAACGCCAATAAATATATGTTTCCTGTTGCTCAACAAAATAATAACAACAACTCAGATTTTTGGCTATTAACAATGTTACTTTCAAAAAACGAAGAGATTGTGCCAAAAACCACACAAATTATATTTACATTGGCAGGTTTGTGTCTTGAGTCTTTTGTTGGACCGCGCTCAGACAATTTCACACGAATTTCCGACATTAGCTGACAATGCGGTTATTTTGCGTTTCTTAAACCAACAAAAAACACCAATCCGGACCGTTAATGGTACAAAAAAATTCGCATACATAATAAATATTTACATATTTACGAATATATCTACAAAAAACTATTAAAGAGTAGAATGTAGAATTTATTATCGGGCTACTCCAACCGTTGACCTAAGAATATACAGTGTTATTGTTTCAAAGCGGATACTTTAAATACATGAGTTGAATGATTTGCAAAAATAGGAACAACAACAAAAGTAAAACAATTGCTACAAAGCAACTCTTAAGTGAACTTAACCAAATAAAGCCACACGACCACTTAGCGAGTGAATGATGAATAAAATCGCAAGATTGCTTGTGATAATCATCTAAATAAAAATTAATAAAAAAACGCAAATAAACAAATAGAAATTTTGATTCTATGCAAACCGCACATTCGAAAGTTGCAAATAAAAAGCAACGAAATGCTCACTTGTCGACGGCGAATTCAATTAATCATCTTGATGTTCGCCGATACAGGCGGGCGTTGCATAAAAAATATAAAAATAATGTTTACATTCTCTATTATTACTTTTAGTTCAGTATCTTACTAGCTTATGAGTGATCACTGCTACCGTTAGCTTTTAATAGAAGATATTGCTTCATACGCTAACTTATATGTGGCGGTGTAAACCACATGCAGCTTTAAGGTTTTGGCTTTAGCATGGGTTCTACAACAAATTATAGCCAATTTTTGCGTCTTCTACATTCAGATTATATGTACATTGCCTAAGGAAGGTTTTGTATGAAATCGCAAATTCATAGCATTGCAGCGAATGTCTATCTTAAGTTTTGTTTATCGAATTGTTTAAGTTTTGTTGAGTCACTTTGGGTAGGTGTTTGAGCTTTACCGGGTTCAATGAATTATACATTATTTTATGTTGAAATTTGAATAGATATTTCACCGTTTTGATGTAATCTTATTTTACAGTGTGTTTTCTTCAGTATAGATGAACGGAAAATCTGAAATTTCATAAAATTTTCTTACATACTTATAAGGTTATGAGTTCATATCACAGGCGAATTACTTTACTACTTTCATAATGACATCTTCTTTTAAGTCAATTCATCAGACTAAAAATAAGACACTCGATATATTCACTGACTTTGATTCGCTAAGCAGGCGAGAGTGGCGAATCGAATACATTTTGCTTTGCAGATTTTCAGTAATCTTGCTGAATATGCGATGCAATTGGTATAAATGAAATATCCCCCAAATTATTTTCAGAAACACTTTCAATAAGTTAACTAAATTTATAGCATTTACAGACAACCACTTCAAGAATTGGTCTACCCTCCACACTGATATAGAATTACTTTCAAGAAGTCTATAGAAGAATAGAAGATAGAAGTTCTTAAGGAATCACATTTTTTTCGAAAACTTCTATTAAATTACTTTTATTCATACGAAAATATAAATAAAAGTGAATATGCTGCCATTTTAATTTATATCGATAAGGTAGCTTTTAGGTGGCTTGGTAATTTATAACAGTGATTTGTTCAACCAGAAGATATCAAGCAACATTTAGCGGCAGCCTCTAAGATTTTCAATCCTTTATTTATTTTTTTTTTTGTTTTTTGTTTTTGGTAATCAAATACTCCGCTTTATAATATAATATATGTTTGCCGTCGAACATTAATAAGCATTTAATACCAAACGGCTACTCCGGGCATTAATACCCACAATAATTTAGCACAACAGCAGAATTATTTATGACAACGCTAAAGGGATAATAGCGAGGCAGCGCACGCTAAGCTACCTCCAAGTTTTATCAGATTTATTCCTTACCTTAAGTATGCGCAAAGACGGATGTTATGCTAGAAGGGTGCCAAAAGTTTGCGTGTCGCGTGACTCCACCTCAAAATTTCACAAATTCGCTTCACATCTGTGCATAAATAAAGCTAATTAATTAGAGCAAGTCGTTTTCGAGTTGGTAAATGCGGTGCCGTTTGCTTTGAAATGAAATGGAACTAACTTGATGAAGGATGATGATCGTACAATAAAAGGTCTTTAGTGCAAAAAATCGATTTCTTTAGTTGTTGAGTAAATATTTTAAATAACAAAGCAAACTTAGGTGACATGTTTACAAAATATTGTCAACCATTTTTGCTATTCGCTAATTCAATTTGCGCAATGCTTAAGAACACAAATGTTGCTTTATTTCACCTTCTCAATGAGTACGACGAGCAGTAATGAAAAAACACCTTCGATAACACTTTCAATTACGAATATCTAGTAAAATAAGTTGTTCTGAAGCAGTAAAGCTTATTTTAATTTGGTCTTATAATAAAAGTGTTTGGCACTGAAATAACCAAAGAAAGAGATGATGCAATTAAAAACCTAGAGTATCCAGCTTAATGGCAACTACACAATTTGCTTACAAAATCTTCCAATTTCACTTTTGACTTCACACTTCCGCCTGTAAAACCCATCATTTGAATTTACGGATCAGTTTATACCCATATATGTGGCCACTTTGTGCATGAGTGAGTATTACCGCGAAGACAATGGCATACATTTCTGAAGTGATGTAATGGTAAATAGCGATATTTCTCAAACTTGAATATTTGATTAATGAATACACCAATTTCTTGGTTTGACGACGTTGCTAATGCAGCAGAGATAATAAAAAGCTGTGCAGTATTGCATACAATGACGTTAATGTCCAATTAAAAGCAAATTTGTTCAGCTGATAGAAACGTGAGAACAAACAAACTTTTTATTTGCTTTTTTTAATAGTAAGCCAAGTGAGATACAGATAATAGGAATTTAATACATATAAATTGAGACGATTGCCAATAGTGTGAACGGCAATAGAAATATAGAGAGATGTACCATACGATTGTAAGAGTATTATCTTATATTGAAGCTCATAATTTCTGAATTCAGAGATAGCTTTGCTATTGCTTAATGAAATACGATTCCATTCATGAGGTGGTCTCTGCTTGCTTTGCAGTTGCGAATATAATTTGGATATGGAACGATTGATTGTCGAAGTAAATTTATCATTTGGGAATAGCCTAATGAAAGTGGGGCGGCTTTTAACCAAGCGCTTTTTACCAGAAGCATTTAGGGCCTCCAATTTCAACCAACGATTGGGTAATATTACTATTTTTGAAGGCAAAACGTAAAATATAATCTTAAAATCTTAATGGACTCACTTTAAAAACTTTTGCGGTCGATTCTCATCATTCTTCATTCTGTATCAGATGATTTTTAGCACCTGCTAAAAACCTTTGTACTAACACTTCACTAGCTCTATACGTCAGCCGACTGTAAAATGTTTAGGAAAATGACTCTGAGCGGAACCACTTCGCTTTTTGCACATTCTTACCGTCATAAGTTCATCTAACCTCGATATTGAAATATAAAACTAAAATACATACTCATAAACATAAACGACTATTTTTATTCATCCCGTTAATTAAATATATAGGTAAACCATTCAGTGTCTGGTAAATCAACCAGAAGCGCTCAAGTCAAAACCTATCAAGAAACAATGCAATTAAATTAAATATATTCCGATAAACATGTCAACTTCTGTATAAAAATGCTCAACAAGTGTTGACTTTAGAGTTTGTTGAACCATTTGTTTGAAAAATAAATCTGCTGGTTCGAAAAGTTGCTTAGTGCTGCAAAATAATATTCGATATTTATCTTTCCAAAACGAAGTGAGCTCGAACAAATTGGTATTGCCTGATTTTAGCCTGAGGTATGTTAATAGTCAGTAAACCTAGTTCACAGAGCGTCAAGCATGACGACAAACGCTTCAAGTGGTTACGCATGACAACTATTGTTGATAGATACCAACATATATGTGTTGATCTATACGGAGGGATATGTATGTAATGTGCTGTGAATAATAATAAAATAATAAGCAATGAATAAATAAACAAATCGCTGTGTGAACAGCCTGAGGTAATAACGGTACGTGATCTCTTTCTTCGGTGAGAAAAATAAAATTGGATTGAATGTGATATGTTTATATTTCGTAGTTGACCCAAATTTCTTGAAGTAGCGGTCAAAATGGAAATTGAAATTCTTTTCAGACAATATTCTCTTTGAAATATATCTAGTTAACATTTTTTAATCAATGTATGGAATTATAGTATAGGCACCTAAAATAAGAAGTGCCTGAACACATGCCAAAATATATAATACTAGCTGGCCCCGCAGCCGTATTGTCCTGCGTGAAATTATGTGTTTTGAAATGAAAAGAAAGTTGAATTTATCATTTCATTTTTTTTTTTCAATGTAACGCAGCTTTGATAAACAAAATTTTTTGGTTTCTGTTCCGGTGTACAGAAAAGGTGGCTTTCCAACTCGTGTTGCACGCCAACGTATATCTAGCCGTGTGAAAAACATATAATTTCCAAACTTATTGCACACACTATGCGACTATCCTTGTGTCCTGTTGAGTGTCATCTCAAATGCAATTTTCGCTGGAAACTGAAATGGCAAATCGTTGGAACTCAAAGAAATTCGTTGAATCAAGCATTCAGCCCTTTGAATTCGATAGCTGCGTCACCATCAGTCGGGTTCCATTACATAGTTTCGGCGCTTGCAGATTGCAAAAACATAATAACGACAGATCAAACTTTGAGACGCAAATGATGCGGTGGCATACCAAGCCTCTCCAAAGAATTTAGAAACTCCACTGGATAATTCACGGCGACGTCTTTCAATGGAAAGACGATCGGTCGATTTGTATGAGCGCAAGTCTTCCGGAATTTGATTTTGAATCTTCCAGTTTAAGTCAAGAACATCTGTATTTTTTGGCAGTTAATATTGCGCGTGCATTTTAAGGAATCATAGTTAAGATAATTTGGCCAATGTCCGAAGATTGGTGATGAGTACATCTTTCGTGAATTGATAAACCGCAGATGGAATTGATATCAAACCACCGGAAGCATCAACCGGAATTGAACCCATTTCCAATTTTTAGCGAATACGATGTAAAATGTCTTCGACAATGTCATTTTTGTTCGTATTCTCATAATTGACGCGGATTTTAAAGGCTGATATGGTGAAATGATTATCGCGAAAAGTGTGGGAACTTCAGTGGCATTCGAAGTAGCTATCGCATCGTCCAACATTTGTTTTCCACTGATTATCGTGTTCCAGCAATTGTAATTGCACACACCATACCATTCACAGTACGCAATACGCCGCGTACAATAATCAGTAGCAACCGAAGGTAGAAGCAATCATCGTTTTTTGGGTGGGGTTGTGTAAATTCATCCTAATGCATTAGTTGAGAACACACCTGAATGTCCATCTACTGTTCGGTCTTGCTTTCAGCGTAACTATTTCTTCGGACCGATGCTTTTCCATGTACAATATCAAGATATTTCCGAATAGAGCAATGTTCTCGTAAGCGGATCACTGACGAAAGTTGAGAAAAAAACTCGTCAATGTTAGTTTTGTTGTTGGCGGTGTTACCACGGCTGTAATGTATTCTCTGGGCTGAAATAAAACGTCTTTGCCAATCTCCATATTAACTGCGAGACACACAACAATCGGAAACCGTTCATGAATTGCAAAAGTAAATATCCTACAAGCGCTTTATTGCAGTTCACGTATGGACCGTATCGTTTAAGACCATTAAGCGCCATGTTGCTTCCCTTGGTGACGTACTTACAAACGTATTTTTATGATTACACCAAACTGCAAATACTAAACATTGATATGAGTTTAGAATGTGAATTAGACAACAGTGGAGAATATAGTACGATCCATTTGTTGTCAACTTCGATATTCATTACTCCTAAGTTGTATGGTCGTCTGATGAGCTACGACGACGGAGTGGATATCCATCATTTCCAGTTGCGATTCCGAAAGAAAAGCAAGCGGATAGTGGTTTCGTGCATTTATTGTTAGACATATAAACCGAAAAGGGATTGTAGTGTCCGCAAGGTCCATGAACCCATATTGCTTTCCACCACTTCATATAATACGGATCTTTCACACGTAAAGTTTTCACTGAATAATTTTCAATTGTTCAATTCACAACCTATCGTAAAGCATCGTAAATCGTAATAGTAATAATTTTTTCTCTTGAATAGCCGGAATAAAAAAAGCAAGCGATCGAGACTGAACTATTCAAATAATTCCAAATCAAAAATATTGAAAAACAAAACAGAAATTGAAAAAAAAATGTTTTTGGAAAAAAGTTACTTTTTTGGAATTATCCAATTTGCCGACTTTTCATGAAAAGTATAAAGATGTTTTTATTTCTAAACCTTCCTTAATCCACAACCAACAACCTCTTAAAATTTCATCAATATTGGGTTCAGCCGTTCTCTCTTAGCGTTACTAACGAACAAAACATTCATTCGTTTGTATGAGAAAAAGGAAAAGGACTGTTTTTAGGGGTTTTCCGGCAATTATTCGAATAATCCCTGAACCTAAACGAATATTTAAAAAAAAAAGAATTATCAAATTTCGTTCAGTCGTATTAAAGTTATGAGCATACATACATTTTGGCGATTCATTTTTACATACATACATATTTATATAGACGAAGATGTAAGGTTGTTTTTATTGTTTTTTTTTTTTTTTTGAAAGAAATGAAAATATTGAAATGATTCCTACAAACATGAATTTTGAACAAATGCTTATGATTTGAAATATAATTTTTGTATTTATGAGTTGTATTAAATTTTGACATAAAGAGATAAAAAGTATCCTATGTCCGTCTCCTGGCTCTAAGCTACCTCCCTACCAATTTTCAGCCAAATCTGTTCTGCCGTTCTTGAGTTATAAGTGATGTAACTAACCACGACTTTTCTTTTATATATATAGATTATAAAAAATAATGAGGTTTACCAAAATGTATACTTTTATTATGAAATTATAATATGTTAAAGGCATATACTCGTTCTAATAATTAACATACATACATATACCAATGCTATGTATAATCGCTACTTAGGTACAAACTAAAAATTCTAAGCGTACATTGAACTTAATAGGGAATTATCTAACTCCAAAACATTATAACCAACAACAATATCTTTCGCCAGCAGTATTTATTATATCTTTCATTATATTCAACATCTCTCTCTTCTTTGTTTCTTGTTGAAAAATCACCGTTAGTCACTGTGGTGATAGCCGTTAAATATGCTGTGAACAAGAATTTTCGCAGACAGCTAAACTGACTAACAAATCAAGTATATACAACGAACCGACGGACGGCAGTAAACCAAGTGTTTGTTTGGTATTTAATCAATTAAATCACACCTTTCACTCGACAATGTTGCGCCAATGTTTACTTGTCGCGATTCGCTCGCGCCTTTTCGTACATATGTGAACCGGCTCGGTATGGCGGCGCTTTCATTGCCATATGTCTGCAAAAATACTTATATCCATATATGGTTATGTGTATGTGTTCAAGTGGAAGTAAAAGGCTAGAACTAAAAAAATTGCATTGGCTCCAACCTCACTTATTGCGTTGCTGTTGCCAGATTATTGTAAGATGTGTGGGAAAGTATATTAGTCAAGCGCAATAAATATAATGCAGCATTGCTAAGTAGTTTTGTGGTGACGATGCGAACACTGCAAAGGAAGCAATAATTGTGGGAAGAGAAACGCACTGTGGGTCATTTTGAAGGAAAAATTTTAAATTTATAATGATAATACCGTTAAAAATCTAAATTTAGTACAAAAATAAAATATTTTAACTGCGACTGCACCAAAGTCATAATAACCTTCACAAGGGCAGATTTTATAGCACAGAATGTATGGAGAAGATGTTTATATTGTTTTTGATCGCTTAATTTTTATATCAGTATGCTATAGTGGTTTGATCTGAACAATATGAAAGGAAATTATAGCGTTGGGTTAATTCATGCTAAATTTTATGAAGATATCTCGTCAAACAATCAAACTTTACATATAAGAACTTTGTTTTGTCCGATGAGTTTGGATGACTAGTATATACATACAATATTAGTCCGACATCTACTCCAATAAAAAATGTCAGCCATAAAAATTTGAAAACTGGCTTAACACAGTACGTTGCTTAACGTAAGTACATCCTAAAAAAAGTTATACCGTTTCCAGCCAGACTACCATTTTTCACACAAAAAATGCTAATGAAATAATAAACTCAATATTTCAGAGCATACATTTACAAAAATAACAGCTAGAAAATTCTCGAATTAATTTTATAAGAAATAACCCACTGTGCTATCTATTACAGGTATGCATTTTAACGGTTGTGTGAATTGCCTGAACTGCTACTTAATGACAATATCATTACTACCCTACTGCAACGTCGTGTGTGGGCAGGCACACGAACTAAGAAGTCTAATAGAAATCACAGAAACTACAAAATTTTCACTAGACGATCACGATTTTAGCATAATTTCGGTTCAAAGTTACAAAGCCGAAATGTTCGGAATCAAAATGCGGTAATTCTTAATAAAAATATTCTCTTTTATATACATACATACTTAACTATTTGCAAATTCTCAGGTCACCAGTTCCTTTCTTCAGCCTTTTTCCCAAATAAAACAAACTTCTCTACTTTCATTCTCACCACCAACAGTTCATGCCATTTCTAAGTAAATTTTTTTCCTTCTGTGCAACGATAAAGGAAATTAGTAAAAATTTCAATGAAGTTTTCCTACAACAATGCTCACTTAACGAATTCTTCTACACTTTCGCCTTCATGAAGGCGAAGGTGAAATTGCTGGCTCTGGTGTCTATAATTTAACTTTTTTTTCATTTCCTTTTGGACCCTTTCACTTGCCCCATTTAACACCGCATGTAGCGCTGAGAACAATCGGCCCCTCAACGGCAAAAGTTCAACATAAAAGTTCATTAAATCTGAGGAATTGTGGCGCCCTCGACACGCTGCGAAGTTAATTGAAGGCGGACGGTTAAAGATTTGAAAATCATTTCCTTTAATCCAATTGAAATGCAAAGCTGAATGAATGAAGCGCTGTTAATGATATGATTTCTGACTCGAGTTCAAGCAAAGCCGTCTTAACAGTTCATTAATTTATTTGTTAAATGTCGGTGAGTAAATGAAAGTGAAGTTTGTGGCACCTCTTAGATATTTTACATTTAAAATGAAATTTTAAAAATGGAAGTGCAAATCCACAACTATATAATAAGAGTAGATAAAATTATAACAGCTGAGCTAAAGACATATTAATAAAATGATGAAATTTGGGTTTCTAAACGAAAATATTTTTTTTTCTGGACATGCAATATAAAATATACTTACATGAGAGTTCAACCCTAAAATTATGTCTAGTTTTTATAATCATGCAACCAGTTGCTACAGAATATTATAGTTTTGTTCACCTAACGGTTGTACGTATCACCTAAAACTAAGCAAGATAGATATAGGGTTATACAAGGGCCTTCCAAAATAAACAGAACTTTAAAAAAATACAGAACAAATGGTTTTTTCGGCCAAATTAATTTATTTTATTCAAAATAGTCTAGTTCTGCTTCAATAAAGCTTCTTGCACGGTCCAAACACATGTCGAACGAGTGTTTTAGCTTGTTGGCCGGTATGACCATCAGTATGCCGGTGCAAGCCTTTTAAATGGCCTATAATTCTACATAACGCTTTCCTTTTATGAGCAAATGCATTTTTCCGAAAAGGAAGAAGTCGCACGATGCCATATCAGGTGAATACGGAGAGTGGTTAATGGTTAAAATATCATTTTAGGTCAAATAATCGGTCACAAGCGTCTTTCGAATGTTTGATTCTGAGCAATTTTTGGTCGTGAGTCAATTTGTGCGGACACACTCCTTTCGTAAGTTCAAAATTTTCGGTCAAAATGCGACAGATCGATGTTTTGGAGATGTTCAATTCCATTTCCATAAATTTCAATGATGGTTTTGGTTGATTTTTGAATTTCACGCACAATATCGATGGAATTTCCTGTGATCACGGATTTTGATTGGCCCACATGTTGATCTGATCGTGACGACCACTTTGAAAACGTTGAACCCACTCATGCACTCTGCTACGGGATAGACAATCATTGCCATAAACCTGTTTCATCAATTGAAACGTTTCGGTAAAAGTTTTTCCAATTTTAAAACAAAATTTAATGTTGGCTTTTTGATCGAAGCTCATTTTCGCGCCGATATCATAAACATACTGACACTTAAACCACAATAACTTCACTTACAATCAATGAAATGTCATTAAATTCTCACTGGACAATCGATAGAAATAGCATATTCTAACACATCAGTCGACATATAGATTTGTTTACTTTGGAACGCACCTTGTATATCTAAAATACCTTGAGGATGTTTTAGAGACATGAAAATAAACATGTGTATTAAAATACTCACTCAAAACACTACAAACGAAATGTTGCTTAAATGACATATTTTTATTATTAATTTTAATGAAAACCACGAATAATAAATAAACTTTTCATAAAAGTATTATGTGAACACTTATCTCACCAAATCTAAAGTTTCAATGCTTCCGCAATATGGCCCAGGCGAAGTGAGTATAGTATGAAATATCATTGTTTTTAAACACACGTATTGAAATGTGATACATATATTGTATAAATATGCAATTATGCATAACAATTATACATAACAATTGCACAAATCGAATTTTCGCTAACAGTTGCAAATTCAAATGCAAAAGTCAAGCAAAATGCAGCAAAACATCGGATTTATTTTGGAAATAAAAAACGCTGGAGAATGCGGAAGAACTGTTTATTATTTTCAACATATTTTTCCATATTTGTAGTCATATGTAGGTTAGTTTTTGTTGAAAAATTTATTTTTTTTTATTGTATTTTTTTTTTGCACAAAAGCTTTACTTTAAATAAGTTACTTCTACATTTTGTTTTAACTATGCCGACAATTAATGCGTAAAATTTTTTATTTCTGTTGAAATATTGTTTTTTTTTTTTGCATTTTTAATTTTTTTAAATGCAAATATATGCGCATTGATCACTTTACTTCGAATTTTGAATTAAATTATATTTAGATTTTTTTATAGCGCAATAGAGCTCGTGACAGTCGCATAAAGTCGAAGAACGCAAAATAAAATTTCTTAACTGAATTCACAAATGATTTTCTTTTGTAAGCTCTTTTTAAAATGTTACCACAGAGATTATTTTGTGATTTTTAATAGACACTAGAAGTTCTGTGGAGCAGTCTGAACCCTACAAAATTAGTTCATTGAAAATTTATGTAACGCATTTGTCAATCGACTACATTCACCCCACAACCGCACACAAACTCGTAAGCTCATAAATCGCATTCCGCACCATTTTCCATTCCGTATCATAATAAAGCATATTATGGAAATGAAAAGTGCGGCTACGTGGTCTGTCATGCCGCAATCGGCGAGTGACACCGAAATTTATTCATTCATATTGTTGCACCTGCTTTAGTGTAGCAAATTGTTTAGTCGTGCTGCCACTCGAGTCAATGAAGCAGCACACTGATTGTTATAATTCAAATACAAAAACAAAAAAAAAATAATTAAAGTAAAAAGCTGCATACAAATAAGCGCAAATATTTTACAATTGCCAGCCGGTTACCCAGTGACTGCTAAAAGCCTACTTCCATTATAAAATTTTAATTTACGACATGGACAACCTTTAATTGCTTACCATTTCCGCTAACGTTTATGTCTATAATTAATTTTTTTATCAGTTTTTCATTTAAAATTTAAATACTAAATTAGAGTTGCTGAACACAAGGCAAGATCAAAGCAGCTTTTGCATTCATGGACGATATTTCAATCTAATTGTGAAAAAGACACTTCATATATAAAAGAAAACAGACATAAAACGACAAATTGAACTATGTGCAGATAAATTTGATTGTTGACAACAATGTTTACTAACATAAAACCAATAAATTGAAGTTCAAAAGAGTAATAAAAATTAAAACTTGCACACAGCAAATTAAAACATATAAAAAAGCAAACATAAAAAACGAATAAAATTAAAATAAAATAAAAAAAGAAATAAGAAACTGAAAAAAAAATAAAACAAATGACTCCTCAAACAGTGGCAACAACGGCAGCAGCAGTCTGTAAAACCACCATCGCCACTGTCACAATCGTTGAAACCTTGTCAACCTCGTCAAATTTCATTGTCACGCGCAATCGTAAAAAATAAAGGAACAAAATATAACAATAAATTGAAATGAAAAATTCAAATCCAAATTCAAATTTAACTGTAATTGTGCGTTTGGCGTTGGTGTGGTGGGTGCGAAGAGTTTAATTGAGTTTGTTTTGCTACAAGAAATCAATTCAAATTGCATATGACAGCCGCTGGCAGCTCTAACTTTTGCTTGTTGTGGTACAAGAGGTCACAAGGGAGAAAAAAAAATGTGAAATGTTTTTTGAGACACAATCATTATTAAAACAAACAAACAAGACACAGCTTATAATTTAGCGAGGTGAGTCAGATTCGATGCAATTATGTGTCAGGGGGTTCTCAAAAATAAAAAATAAATTTAGAGAGACCTAACCTGCAATTGAATAATATTGTAATAGGAAATTTGCTGAAATTGAAATTTTTACTAAAGCTTATGACAAAATTGAACTTAATGTATTCGCACAACGGAGATCTTTAAACTTACATATCTGATTCTTCCAGATTCAATAATCATTAAAATTTGCAACAAATGGATTGTACAATTCTATTATGGATTTTTAAACCTTCTTCTTCCTCTTTACTGGCGTAGGCACCGTCTACTTGCAATAGAGTGGAGGTCTTTCCTCTTCCTCTGCTTCCCGCGGCGGGTACTGCGTCGAATACTTTCACAGCTGGAGTGTTTTCGTTCATTCGGACAACTTGACCTGGCCAGCGTAGCCGCTGTCTTTTAACTCGCTGAACTATGTCATATATCTCATACAGCTCATCGTTCCATGGAATGCGATTTTCGCCGTAGTCAACGGGCAAAGGGCCATAAATCTTTCGCAGAACCTTTCTCTCGAAAACTCGCAAAGTCGGCTCAGCAGGCGAAAATTAAAAATTTGGACTAGTTCCTCCCAAGTTCAATTGTTTTGACAAAACTGAGCCTCAAGTCGTAATAGCAAAAACGAATCCAAAAAAGTGTTAAAAACAGTACAGAATAAGATTCCAGGTTCATTGCGTCTCATTGCCAAACCTTTTACACACTAACGTATATATACTCGTATAATCAACATAAGAACACATCAAGATATTTAGCACAATGAATTGCCACTATTTCACTAAACTGCTAAAAGACCGTTAACTGGCGGATAAGCTGGTGAAGTCGTAATCTGCAACAACTCACCAAAGTACTACAAAAGCACCTGTTGGAGTTGAATGCTTGATTATCTGTCTGCTATAAAAATAAATGAATAATAAAAATGCCCGAAAGCAAGAAAGCACCTTTCCCATTTTTACTTCAACTGTATACTACAACAACACAATTTGTTGCAGTTCACAGAGAACATTCAAATATGTAGATATGTGGTATGTGCATATGAACATCTATTCAAAAAGGTCGAATTAATATTTTTATTTCATTATTCTTCTCTTCAATTACACACCAGTTTAAGTGTACAGCTGCAATTGTGCTGTCTGGCATTATTGGCAACGGTCGGCAGGGTATTTAATATTTGCCTCAGGTTAGAGTTTTATTTCTTGCTGCGCTTTTGAACGTACACATTTTTAGTTGGGTTCGCATTTGATAAGGTGGCGATGGGTATTGTGCAATAACAACCATGACTGAGCAACTCATAAAGTTTTCTGCATATTCATATGGATATAGGAGTGTGTGTTTGAGTGTGAGTAATTTGATTTATGCTTATATGATGTTTATCGCACTTTTTGCAAAGCACATAAGATCGTTAGAACTCATGTGTTGAGATGTATGCGTTCATACTTGTTTGTGAAGAGCTTAGGCGAATTAATGTCCTTATATATGTCATTGTTATACACTCTACAGCTTCGAGCGGGCTTTATATGCTTCTCTACGTATTTATATTAATACGCATCTTTCTGAATAAATCATTTCATATTTTTATTGTGACGGAAAGAATGACTGTAATGTATTTGAGGTAACCATTCAACACTAGGTATCTTCTGAAATGTTTCAATAGTTGAACTTCGATTGGAACCAACTTTAAATAGAGACTCTAGTAATCGGTTTCTTGCCGTTCCTTAAAGTTCCCCTTTATCACTAGGGATACTTTAAAAAGAAATAGTGTAACGTGCAATTTCTATATAGTCACTTCTTCCATTTTCAGGGTTCTAGGAAAGAAATTCTCCAATGAAATCCAATGCTTGTTATAAACTCATTATATAAATAAGGAAACTGAGAAGTCTGACGACAAGCTTTGTTTAAAGCTGAGAATTTCCCAAAAATTTCGCTTTACGAACTCTTAGACTTGTAATCACTTGAAATAATCTTTTTATACCAGAAAAGTTCTTAGATATATCATTCCTTACGTATAGTCGCTTTGAACCTGTCACAAATCTGTTGTGTAAATTTCCAAGAAATTAAAGACTTTACTCTTTCAAAAACTGGAAACTGTGTCGGCTTCACCTTGACTACTTTGGGAATTGACATTTTAAAAATATATTTCTCTACTGACTTTGATTATATAGGTATTCTTACATGTATATATTTTTGACAGCCATTCGTACATAACCTTCAATTGCTGTTCAATACACAAGCGACCATATTTAATATTTACATAGGAGTACAAATGTGTAGATTGCCTGCAGCTCATTGGACTAATGACGCGTTTTTCGTTGTCATTAAGGCAGCACACGCCTTGTCTGCTTCAAGCCATGGCTTGGATCCAAGAGTTTCGCAAACGAAGCTGACAGCTGAAACACTCCTCTTGACAGTAGCTATGACAGCTTAGCGGCAGCAATTCAGCAATTACTCGTTTCATATGCTAACTCAGCCAATGCCAGCCATTAATTTATTGTGACTAACTGAATTCTCGAACATTAGTTAGACAAACATACCAATACTTGATATGGACGCGATACAAATCACAAGCGCTCGGTACTCACAAGTGGTCAAGTGCACTTAGCATTGTTCCATCATTTACATTTCCATACGACTGGCAGATTTCAGCTTTTCTAATGATAATAGCACGTCACTTAGAGATGGTTGCATGAGTGTATATGTAGTTAAGAGTTCGGAATTCGATACTTGAGCGGCAAGGAAAGAGCAGTATCTATGTAAAGGCTTCCGTTGATGATTAAGATTACTTTTTCGAATTTGATATCGTTTTGAAGTATGAAAGAAAACAATTTTAACAAAGGTGTCTTCATTTCCAGTATAGTTAATGGAAGATCCAAGAAATTATTTCTCAATTATGGGCTTTATGGAAAATATGTATACTATTGCATAACTTCAGGCAATTAAGTTTTACAAAAATCAAAAATACTCGTATATACCATAGACATGGTGAGGCAAAGTACGCCAAGTATTTCCATATGATATAGTTACTTTGACCATTTTCACAAGTTTTCTCTGTTTTCAGTACTTTTGTATTAGCTATTGTATATTCATCGCTGAATATGGTTATATTTTCTTCTTAATTTCTCGTCGAATATAAACTTTTGCATAATTAATAGTCCTAGCAATTTTTTCTTCAAAAGCTGCAACAACTTATTGCTTGTTAACCCATGACATACTGAGTATAAAGGTCACAAAAAAACTTTACATTTATGTATATCATATATCTCCCAAGCCATATTAACCTTACCAACCGCAATAACGCACTTCAAATAACAATTAATGCATAAGTACTTAGAATATTTAACTGAGTAATGATTATTCAAATAGTTACTAGCACACTAAGCATAAAATAATCATTGAGCTCTTTATTTTGTGTTGACATTGAAGACCACAATCAGGTTTTTGCCACCGTTTTCCACAACAATTTGCCAATATTATCACAGTGACCACACAAGTGCACACACATACACACAAATATATTTTTATTTCTGTCATGTAGTAAACTGTAATAAAAGTCATGGTTTGCCGACGACCACTGAGATATTAATGGCTCACACATATAAGTATACATTTGCACATTAAATAAAATCTTATTTTGCTGCTGTCATTTGCATCTGTCAAAATGTGGAAATTTTGCGCTTCATCACTGCTCAAATTTAGCTTCGTAAGTGTAATTTGTTTAAATTTTCAAAAAATGTCAGACATTGATTTATTGTTGAGTGTTACACGTAGCCGTAAATGTTTGTGAGTTCTTAGGATATTAGCATTGTGTTGCAAAAACGGAATGTTGCAATTAAGTAATTATACAAACATACGTACAAGAAATATATCCATATATACAGATAACTAAGCAGCTTTGATATTACTAGAATATCTTAGGGTTTCACAAAAGCTAGTGAAGGAAGGCCATACGTTTTTGGTGAATTTAACATTATACAACAGGATAAACCTTCAATGAGTTATATGACGTAGTGATTTCCCTGATAACTTTGAGCCTGATGAACAAACCTAGCCAGAGCAGGTAGTACCACGCTGCAACTAAAATGCGAATGAAGAGCGAATTTTTATGCCTTTTGCTAGGAGTGCTTACAGGTCATTGTAATTGCATTTTTGAAAAAATAACGGTAAGCTTTTCTAGATTCGGGTTATAAAAAAAAATAATTTTTATGTTGTTGCTTGAGAAATTCAAAACAATGTCAAGCATTTATGCTGGCTATATCTACTTCCATCCAATTTGTTATGAGCATCTTCATATTATTAACATAAGTTAAGCTTACGTCTTTTATTTATACACCTTTTTAATCACAGATGAATATGGAGCTTTCATTTCCCACATTAGAAGTCTAAATGAAGTGAAGTTTAAATTACCGTTCTACCACTTTTATTCAAATATGTACTTTATCACATCTTATTTCCATAAGTTTTTGAGTGGCCACTGCGTACACAATGCTCTCGCATAATATATAATAACGGGTGATTTTTTTGAGGTTAGGATTTTCATGCATTAGTATTTGACAGATCACGTGGGATTTCAGACATGGTGTCAAAGAGAAAGATGCTCAGTATGCTTTGACATTTCATCATGAATAGACTTACTAACGAGCAACGCTTGCAAATCATTGAATTTTATTACCAAAATCAGTGTTCGGTTCGAAATGTGTTTATCGACAAATTTTGTTCAGCGATGAGGCTCATTTCTGGTTGAATGGCTACGTAAATAAGCAAAATTGCCGCATTTGGGGTGAAGAGCAACCAGAAGCCGTTCAAGAACTGCCCATGCATCCCGAAAAAATGCACTGTTTGGTGTGGTTTGTACGCTGGTGGAATCATTGGACCGTATTTTTTCAAAGATGCTGTTGGACGCAACGTTACGGTGAATGGCGATCGCTATCGTTCGATGCTAACAAACTTTTTGTTGCCAAAAATGGAAGAACTGAACTTGGTTGACATGTGGTTTCAACAAGATGGCGCTACATGCCACACAGCTCGCGATTCTATGGCCATTTTGAGGGAAAACTTCGGACAACAATTCATCTCAAGAAATGGACCCGTAAGTTGGCCACCAAGATCATGCGATTTAACGCCTTTAGACTATTTTTTGTGGGGCTACGTCAAGTCTAAAGTCTACAGAAATAAGCCAGCAACTATTCCAGCTTTGGAAGACAACATTTCCGAAGAAATTCGGGCTATTCCGGCCGAAATGCTCGAAAAAGTTGCCCAAAATTGGACTTTCCGAATGGACCACCTAAGACGCAGCCGCGGTCAACATTTAAATGAAATTATCTTCAAAAAGTAAATGTCATGAACCAATCTAACGTTTCAAATAAAGAACCGATGAGATTTTGCAAATTTTATGCGTTTTTTTTTAAAAAAAAGTTATCAAGCTCTTAAAAAATCACCCTATATTTATAAAAATACAAATTTTTCTTCTAACACTCACACCCTCCTAAATGTTGTGCATTCTTCTTCTGCATTACTCAATCGGCAGTAACACCGACATTTACAGTTGTTAACATAAACTTACCTTTGATTAATGGTGGTTGCATTCCTAGATATTCGGGAATATAAATGTTGGCAAGTCAGCTACTTGCCAATATAAGCGCCTGATTAATGAAAGGATTAACTGTTATCGCTATTGACACTTCCTTTTTCCAGTAAGTCTTATAATATTTAAAACGACTGCTAAGACAGGCTAAAAAGATGTTGTTGAAAACAGATTTTCAGTGAAATTATAGATGAGTGAGGGAAAATCACTCACTATTTGTACACTCGTGGCTACGCAAACATAACTACTAAATTTTTTTCGGACTTTGACGTTCGTTCGGGATTTTCTTCAAAAGTTTTTATACTCTCGCAACAAAGTTGCTAAGGAGAGTATTATAGTTTTGTTCACATAACGGTTGTTTGTAAATCCTAAAACTAAAAGGGTAGGATATAGAGTTATATATACCAAAGTGATCAGGGTGTAGTGAGTAGAGTTGAAATCCGGATGTCTGTCCGTCCGTCTGTCCGTCCGTCCGTGCAAGCTGTAACTTGAGTAAAAATTGAGATATCATGATGAAACTTGGAACACGTATTTCTTGGCTCCATAAGAAGGTTAAGTTCGAAGATGGGCAAAATCGGCCCACTGCCACGCCCACAAAATGGCGGAAACCGCAAACTTATGAAGTGTCATAACTAAGCCATAAAAAAGATATTAAAGTGAAATTTGGCACAAAGAATTGCATTAGGGAGGAGCATATTTGGACCTAATTTTTTTGGAAAAGTGGGCGTGTTCCCGCCGCCCTACTAAGTTTTTTGTACATATCTCGGAAACTACTATAGATATATCAACCAAACTCTATGGAGTAGTTTCCTTCAGGCATTTCCATATACAGTTCAAAAATGGAAGAAATCGGATAAAATCTACGCCCACCTCCCATACAAAGGTTATGTTGAAAATCACAAAAAGTGCGTTAACCGACTAACAAAAAACGTCAGAAACACTAAATTTTACGGAAGAAATGGTAGAAGAAAGTTGCACCCAGGCTTTTTTAAAAATTGAAAATGGGCGTGGCGTCGCCCACTTATGGACCAAAAACCATATCTCAGGAACTACTCTACCGATTTCAATGAAATTCGGTATATAATATTTTCTTAACACCCTGATGACATGTACGAAATATGGGCGAAATCGGTTCACAACCACACCTTCTTCCAATGTAACGCTGACCGGACTATAACTTTTCAAGGTCCCTTATATCGAACACGAAAAACTCAGTGCCTAACCTAACCTAACCTAATTTTTCACCGAAAATATCGGTAAATCTCTCAGAATTTAATTCTAATTAATTTTACAGCAAAATAAAAAAATATGTAAATGACGGATAATGAAATGAATCGATGATCCCTTTATCATGCGAGAGTATAAAATGTTCGGTGACACCCGAACTTAACCCTTCCTTACTTGTTTTAATTGAGATTTAAAACTGTATTACACATTTTATTATGATTTAAGTCTCACCCTAATGTAATATAACGAAATTATTATTTGAAATTTTCAAATAAAGCGCTTGAGTTGAAATTGCATATGTGGACCTACTTTTGTACAGACGGTACATTGGTGGATTTTTGCAAAAATTCGTCATAGCTTAATTGCAATTTAGCTTTTAATTTCAACTTCATTTCCATTTCTGCAATTAAGTGTTATAACCCCAGATCTGAATTTTAGTTTCTCTGCCTAAGCAACAACATCACCCAGCAGAAATGGAACAGTCGCTAAATTAACCGACGTTAAGGTCAAGTCTTTATTGCTTTGGGAGCAGCAACAGTGTTCAATTAAAATGGGGTCTCTTGTTCGACGACTTCATTTAGATCCTCATTGTCATTGGCAAGTTGACCGCAGTAACACGACTGTCACTGAAATTGCTACAATTCTATGCACTAGCGACACTTAGTGACATTGGCTTGAAATGCAAGGTGTTCTATTGTTGTTGTAAGTGACTGTTAAAAGTTGTTAGATTTGCTATTACTCCAGTTTGCTTTTTACGCCGCACCGAAAGCCTACATGAATTGATGCCAAACGCTTTGAAGCATTTGACTCACTCACACATACGAGTATAACTCAGACTTTGTGTTATATCAATGATCGTTGCTTTTTGTAGCAATCCAGTTCTGTGAAGAATAATAGTTACCTTATTGTTGCCAATAATTTCGTGGTTGTAGCTCTTCACCGTCACAGTTGGTCTCTCTATCGTCGGAATGTATCACGCGCCTGTCGTTCATTGAAGAACAAGACGATTTTCAATTTCCAGATAAACACCTGCACCTCGTGACCAACACTGAAAATATTTGCTGAGATTTTTCCAATAAACCCAAAAAGTGTTAAGAAATTCGTTTTGGGGCTCTTTATTGGAGGAAAATCTGTATTTGAGATACATTTTTTTCAATAAGTCTAGATAGTACCTGATTGCTTCAGAAGTTGTCTTCTCTCTGTCCTTCAAAGTTTTTCGCATAGAAAACTATCACAATTTGACGCTCAGCAACTAAGCTACATCTTCTTTTTTGGTAATTATATTAACTACCTAAACATCTTATTCTATCTGACTCGTCGATCTGCCGATCCTGCTTTGGCAAATTTATCAGCTAGCATATAACTTTACTGCCATTAATCGAGGTAAGTCTTAGTATTTCCGTAGACTGCGCTTATTCGAACACTTTACTTTCGGTGTATTTCTTAAATTGCCTTTCATGTCCAGCAATTGCCCCTAAACTAACAGCAAGTGTCGCTCATTCAATTATTCCATGAAATTGAACCCCTGCAGAGCAAAAGCCGACGAAAAAATGCGAACGCTCTGCTCCGCAGCTGTGATTTGCATCTGGCCGTATAACGCTCACTCGCAGTGGTCGCGCATTTACACGTTTCGACATAATGGTGCAAACGACGGATACGCGAGTCCCAAGCCGAAAAAACATTTCCAAAGCAGATTGCGGCCGAAGATGTCACTGAGCAGTTCACTTACGCCAATCGGAGTAATGGTAGTAATATTGTTGCGATTGCCATTGTTGTTGTTGTATTCAGTGACTGTCGCGAATGTCAAGCGCTGCTAGAATTTCCGTAACATGTTGACGTTGACGTTGACCACAGCAGAGAGATAGAGGCAGGTGACTGTGCCGAGGAGCCGAGCGACGGCGAGGCAGTGGAGCGCTGCTCCCGCTTGGCCGCTGATCGACATTTCCATTCAAACTTCAGTTGAGCGCCGTGTTTCGCTATTTGATTTATCTTAATAGCGGCATCGCAGTTACTGTTGCTGTTCCTGTTTTTTCGTTTCATTAGCTCTTTTCCGTCACCAAAAGCTTACAATGTGTGGATTCAGGTGTGTGTGTGTTATATAAGATACTTATATCATTTCAGCAAATACACTTGCTGTCTGGTCCACACTACGCATTGACCCGTCCGTTCCTCCTGCTACCAGCCGCTTGAGCTGTCCATTTGGGCGACAGCCTTTGTCCTGGCTTTATCAGTGACATAAAATGCAATTAAAGCGCTCAAATGATCAACGACGGTCAACAAAAGCAATTATATAAATGCTAGACACCGCTGTAGTTGTTGTCTTAGCAGGTGAGTGAAATCATTTAGGAAATGTTGCTACAAAATGGGTGGACACTGTTCGGTTAGATTTGAATACTCAAATGATTTGAAAATTAATTTTTTTGTTGACCGCAAGCTAAAGGATACGTTTACTAGGCAAACAAAAGCAACACAGCATTAAGTCATATGAAGCGAAAACAAACAATGATTGCTAAAAGCACCGACGATAAGGCAATTAACTATATACTTTGTTATATTTATTCCTCTCTTTGCCAATTTTGGCAAAGCAAATGAAAGTAAGTTGTTTTTTTGACCACCAACAGACAAGCAAATTTGCAAAATACATAAAAAAGGAGAAAATAAGCCATAGTTTTTGGTTGGAAGTACATTTCTACGACAAGCAAGATAACTACTAAAAAAATATAAAAAAAAATTATCTAAAGAATTGTTCCAGTTGCCAATCTACGCAATAACAATAATAAAGGTATTCGAGGACGATCCTTAAGCAGACAGGTTACAAGATGACTACGCATAACACTAACAAAACTCAACTATATTGTTATCGTCAACTTTCTTTGAGTGAATTTACAAAGCAAAGAAGAGACTAATCAGAATATGTATAAAGCTGGCTCAGATGCAAATGCTTGAAAGTCCCATATGCTTATGAATTACTCCAAGTAGTATATATTTTATATTACCCGTGGATGCATCTGAGATTCAATTTGAAAAGTCCACAGAAAAAATTCTAGTTCGCAATGGTAATTTTCTGATTGATACTAACGGGTGATTTTTTTGAGGTTAGGATTTTCATGCATTAGTATTTGACAGATCACGTGGGATTTCAGACATGGTGTCAAAGAGAAAGATGCTCAGTATGCTTTGACATTTCATCATGAATAGACTTACTAACGAGCAACGCTTGCAAATCATTGAATTTTATTACCAAAATCAGTGTTCGGTTCGAAAATTTTTTATCGACAAATTTTGTTCAGCGATGAGGCTCATTTCTGGTTGAATGGCTACGTAAATAAGCAAAATTGCCGCATTTGGGGTGAAGAGCAACCAGAAGCCGTTCAAGAACTGCCCATGCATCCCGAAAAATGCACTGTTTGGTGTGGTTTGTACGCTGGTGGAATCATTGGACCGTATTTTTTCAAAGATGCTGTTGGACGCAACGTTACGGTGAATGGCGATCGCTATCGTTCGATGCTAACAAACTTTTTGTTGCCAAAAATGGAAGAACTGAACTTGGTTGACATGTGGTTTCAACAAGATGGCGCTACATGCCACACAGCTCGCGATTCTATGGCCATTTTGAGGGAAAACTTCGGACAACAATTCATCTCAAGAAATGGACCCGTAAGTTGGCCACCAAGATCATGCGATTTAACGCCTTTAGACTATTTTTTGTGGGGCTACGTCAAGTCTAAAGTCTACAGAAATAAGCCAGCAACTATTCCAGCTTTGGAAGACAACATTTCCGAAGAAATTCGGGCTATTCCGGCCGAAATGCTCGAAAAAGTTGCCCAAAATTGGACTTTCCGAATGGACCACCTAAGACGCAGCCGCGGTCAACATTTAAATGAAATTATCTTCAAAAAGTAAATGTCATGAACCAATCTAACGTTTCAAATAAAGAACCGATGAGATTTTGCAAATTTTATGCGTTTTTTTTTTTTTTTTAAAGTTATCAAGCTCTTAAAAAATCACCCTTTAGTTGTAAGGTAGTAAAGTTGCATCTAGTTGGCTTCATTGTTGGTGATCTACATTGGAATACTATTAACACAGGTTTTCCAGCACAACAAGATTTATCTTTGCCTCCTCTAAAGATTTTTGACAATTTGATGTTAACAACAGTGGGTACGACTGGTTAATTGTGCAATGGGTGTTGACTACGATGTGTAATTGTTTATGTTATATTTTTCTATTATTTTACACCCATTTATTAATTTATTCACAGCTCAACGGTGCGTTGTTTGATCATGTGCAGAGTTATTTCCTTATTTGAAATATTACGTAGGTGTTTCTTTAAAAACTTTGCATATGTCTTCAAAGAAACAGCTTTCTATTTCTACTTATTTAAATTTGTAGTTATTTCTTTTTAATTGTTTACCACAAATTTCTCTTAATATTACATATTTTTAGTATGTCACGCAGTTCATCAGATATCAAAGGGGCGCCTTGACAAGCACTGACGGTAAGTTTTGAAAGTTATTGTTTATTTGATGATAAATAACAAAAGACCAAAAAAATTGTAATCTAGAGAATTTATTATTTTTTTCTTTGGCAAAAATTAATATTGACGGGCTATGCATTGAAATGTTTCATATAATTTACAGGAAAGTAATACAATAAATGAATTTAAAAATTTTAACAACTTCATTCCATAATATACTTTCGATAAATGATTGAACAATGAAAGAGTGGAATGTAAATGTAACACGGCACTACAATATCGACTAGATGACGAGTTTTATAACAAAGTAGCCGTATTTGGCGAAGAAAAACGTGATCCTCTATCATAATAATGCTCCTTATCCCCATGCACATGTTTCAAGCTAGATGAAGACTTTGTAGAGGAATAAAATACCCGTTCCATTTTTTTTGATATTTTTTATAGTCTAAGTACTTATAGGACCGTACATCCTTCAATAAGTCACCTGCGACTAAACCAAGAAACTAATATAAATATCTAGAATCGAGACGTCTTGTACAGGAATTCTATTGTGCTTCTTTAACATTGCTACAGTTCATTTCGATCTCTGAGTAGGTTGTACGGTCGCTGATTGCCCGAACATTCTTTATACTTAGAAGCCCACACGTAAGGCGACGCCAGTTAAGAAGACCCGCTACAATAAACAATTGCCAATTTTCAGCTGTCAACACAACACAAAATGCAAAAACAATAAAGAAACTAAAACAATAAGCAAACTAAATCACAAAAGCAACAACAGTAACAATAATAAAGGAAGATAACAACGCTGCGAACTGTCATGTCTGCCACAATGGTGCACCGTGAAAGCTTGCCCACACTCATACAATGCAAGCATTTCTACACACCACACATTATGAATGTGATTTTCAATGCGCATGTGCTACATTTGGGCGCAAAAATGTCAGGCGTGCGACAGCAACGTGGCAGGCAATGTGCAACAAGCGGCATGCAACGTTATGCGACATGCATTGTCAGCGCTTAAAGGCGGCATGACGGGATGTAGCTGTTGCCGCGTCGCGTGAAACTAGAGAAGGAAATGTTACCGGCCACTTTTGACTCCAAAAATTGTCTTTGTATTAGTATGTATTCATAGCTTCTTCTGGTGTTTATAGCTGGTGGGCACCATCAGTGACAAGCATTTACATGCGAGAAGGAAGGAAATGATGATTGTAAAAGATTTGTTGATATCTACTCATTCGTGTATGTATATATGTGTGTGTTTAAGTACGTGCTTTCAGTTGTCATACATTTATCTAATAGAAATGTGATACTTTTGCGATATTTGTTTTAGGTTAATCCGTATGTTGTGAGAGTACATTATGAAGACTAAACATTTGGCCAAATATTTTCTGTAGGTTGCAGTGAGAATTAGGCAGCTTTCACGTGGTATGAAAATAGTTTAAATAATCTGCAATTTTACTTAGATAGAACGATGGCATTTTCTATTGGATATTTCTTTCAGTTAAAAGAAGATGTGACTTCATTTCGATAAGCATTAATGTCATAGGAACTGCACTACCAAATTTTACAAATAAAGAACTTAAGTTGCTTATTAAAACCAGAGTGACCTTTGTTCAATTATTTTCTAGACCGACTAGACTTTGATATAGTCTAGATGCCATGCACTTTGTTAAATCACTTTCTTCAGCCATGTCATCCAACACTCTTTTCTCTATGGTTTGACTCCATCGAAGCAACCCGTTTCCTGAATCTATTGTTAGGTGACTTTAAGGAAGGACTTCAAAAGGAGTTGTTGAGAACCGATACTACAACAACACCAGAATTATGCATTGATCCAAAAATCGATGGATCTCACTTGGACAGATATTGGTCAAAGTTTATACGTCTACTATTTTGCGGAAAAACCTACTTTACTTCATACTCAATATAGTATTCATTAGAAGCACTGATATCGATATCTCTAATACAACTGTGTTTGTGGCAAAATTAAGAATATGTATGTATTGTAAAGACTTGACCTCAATAAATTCTGAAAATTGTTTAAATGAGTTTAATTAATGTATAAACGATAACGACACCAAATATCCCAAAGGTCTAAAAAGTCACCAAAAATTGTGTGAGTTTCCGCAATTGCCCAAAATTCGAGTAGGACAGAAAGCAAAAGGTAAAACAAAAAGGTAAAAAATTTTTGCTGAGACGCGATAAAATTAAAAGAAATCAACAATTGCTGCGCAAAGTGCAATTAGCACAATTGTTAAATTGGCAATTGGCAATAAAAAATTGGCGAAGGCAACCGATGAACATTAAAATTCAACAAAATTTAGCTAAGTGGGCAATGTGCGGTTTTATAGGTCGCCCGTGAATGCGTACCGATATACATACATATTTTCATATATACTGTAAATGCCACTAATGTTTGCAACACGGAAAGCGACACCGAAAAAGCAACAAATGCGCTGACAACACAACAAATAAGAAAAGCAACGGCACATTTATGTAATTAAGCAATTTGTATGTTTGTTTCAATCCTATTTAATTTTTGAATTTATTTTTTTTTCTTTCGTCAGCGTGGCAAATAGTACGTGCTTCGCTTGGTAGACATTTGGAATATTTGCGCGCCTCTGCCGGCATGTTGCAACACCCGCTGGGTGCCAGCCGCTGACCCGATGCTTCAAAGCATTGCCGCTTGCAATAACTGCTGTTGCTTGCACTGTTGTTGTTGTAGTTCATTTACTTAATGCGCAATTGCTGGAAAATTTTGTATTTTTTTCGCAACTGAAAGTGCTTTTTGCTTGCCACAGCGGCGCGGCTGCACTTGCAACATGTCAATGCGGCCCAACGTAGCTGTTGAATTTGACTTTTGTAATTACCGCAATAGTTGCACTAGATCACGCGCTGCTCTGGTCACTTGTAAATCAATCGATTTCCACTCACGTTTCTGTTGCAACAAATCACGGATACAATTTGCAAGCAGAAAAACAACAAAACGATCTCTGCCATGAGTTGGAAGTGTAGGCGTTTGCATATGGTACGTGCCGGTTCATGTACACACGAACACATACATATGATAGACATGTAGATAAATGTATACTTAGCCCTGTTGTTGGTGGTTACGTAAGCACTCTACATGCATAAAAATCTGCACACGATTAATTACGAACTGTCGTTAATCGCGCTCGCCTCGCGTTGATTTTAATCCGACATAAGGAAGTCGTCGTAAATTTGCAAATAGCTGATTAAGTGTTATTCACGAGTGGTGACGAAGTGTTTAATGTCGAATAATATATGTCATTTATATCAGGTATAAGGTGCCGTGCCTGTCCATAACATGAAATTAATAGTTGTTGTAATAAAAGACGTAAACACAGAAATATAAAATAATGGCCTTTGATTGTAAATCTTAGAACCTTTTGCTATTTGCTGAAAAAATAAAGTATTTGCGAAATGTATCCGACCAAGGATCTAGGCACTCTGTGTGAGACAAGTTCTAATATACTATTTCAATATGTTCCCTCTATCATTAGCTTTTATCTCAGAACTAATAGCAGAATTTCTCACAAAGGTTCAAAAATTGTATATAAATATATTTAGACTTAAATTAGTGAGGGATAGAGGAAATTGGGAACTCCATAATCGACATTTTTGGTTTATCTTTTATAAATTCAGTTCCTATAAGACATGTATTCAAGAAAAGAAAAATAGTTTTATCCATGCTTGCCTGAAACAAAATAAGAATCTGCTGCCTGTGTGTTTCAATATTAGTCAAACCTAACAGAGGTTCCATCGGCGCCACCGGGATATGCAATGATTTTTCCCATTCGATCCATCAATTTCGGAAATATCTTTTCCACAATTTTCTACAACAGAGCAATCAGCTTATAATTATTTCGGGGTTATGGGAAGGCACTGAACTATGTGCTTCATACATATATTTACTTGTAGTAGTGCTAAGCTTCATAGTTCTCTATTAAACTACAGAACTTTCAACAGAAAAGAAAATTTCTGAATTCCAGGCAGAACACAAACCCACACAAAAGTTATATTCCATTTGAGTATGTGATGATTTTTATACTCTCGCAACAAAGTTGCTAAAGAGAGTATTATAGTTTTGTTCACATAACGGTTGTTTGTAAGTCCTAAAACTAAAAGAGTCAGATATAGGGTTATATATACCAAAGTGATCAGGGTGACGAGTAGAGGTGAAATCCGGATGTCTGTCTGTCCGTCCGTCCGTCTGTCCGTCCGTCTGTGCAAGCTGTAACTTGAGTAAAAATTGAGATATCATGATGAAACTTGGTACACGTATTTCTTGGCTCCATAAGAAGGTCAAGTTCAAAGATGGGCGAAATCGGTTCACTGCCACGCCCACAAAATGGCGGAAACCGAAAACCTATAAAGTGTCATAACAAAGCCATAAATAAAGATAATAAAGTGAAATTTAGCACAAAGGATCGCATTAGGGAGGAGCATATTCGAAAGTAATTTTTTTGGAAAAGTAGGCGTGGCCCCGCCCCCTGCTAAGTTTTTTGTACATATATCGGAAACTACTATAGCTATGTCAACCAAACTCTATAGAGCCGTTTCCTTCAGGCATTTACATATACAGTTTAAAAATGGAAGAAATCGGATAATAACCACGCCCACCTCCCATACAAAAGTTATGTTGAAAATCACTAAAAGTGCGTTAACCGACTAACAAACAACGTCAGAAAACTAAATTTTACAGAAAAAATGGCAGAAGGAAGCTGCACCCAGGCTTTTTTTAAAAATTAAAAATGGGCGTGGCGTCGCCCACTTATGGACCAAAAACCATAACTCAGGAACTACTTCACCGATTTCAATGAAATTCGGTATATAATATTTTTTAGCACCCTAATGACATATACTAAATATGGGTGAAATCGGTTCTCAACCACGCCTTCTTCCAATATAACGCTATTTTGAATTCCATCTGATGCCTTCTCTGTATAATATATACATTAGAAACCAATGATCATAGCGGAATAAAACTTTACTCAAATACGGTATGTGAGCTGAGGTATTCCTTGTGGAAAAATTGTTGTGATCGGACTATAACTTTTCAAGGTCCCTGATATCGAACACGAAGAACTCAGTGCCCAACCTAACCTAACCTAATTTTTCACCGAAAATATCGGTAAATCTCTCAGAATTTAATTCTAATTAATTTTACAGCAAAATAAAAAAATATGTAAATGACGGATAATGAAATCTCGATTATCACTTTATCACCAAATTTGGTGAAGATTATTTTCTAGGGCAAAAATGTAATCTCCGAGGAAATCATTCAGATCGGTCAACTATAGCATATACCTGCCATACAAACAGCTAGATCAGAATAAAGTGCTTGTATGGAAAACTTTCTCATTTCACGAGATATCTTCACGAAATTTGGTATAGATTCTTTTTTAAGCCAACAATGTAATCTCCGAAGAAATTGTTCAGATTGGATTGCTATAGGATATAGCTTTCATACAAACTGAACACATAGTTACTAACAGAAATGCACCTGTGAAGGGTATTTAGCTTCGGTGCAACCGAAGTTAACGTTTTTTCTTGTTATATTCTTAATCAGGCACACACGGCAGATTTTCCTTTTTCTTATTTGGCACTACACCGTAGGTCAGTCTGGGTCGAGAACACAAAACTTCGCCAGTTGGTTCTTTTCTTTTCGTTGTCACACCAGTTGTTCATCCCTAGTGCAGATAGATAGCTATGCACTTGGTCCTTCTATTAGAAGCATGGGCGTCCATGCTTCCATTGTCCACCCATGGATCTCGAATCGATTAAGATTTTCGCTGAAGCCTCATCTTTCATGCAAACTACATCGCCTAACCAGTGCATTCGATGGATTGTTATGCGCTTAACTATATCTGGGTTACCGTAGAGCTCATACAGTTCGTGGGTCCAACTCCTTCGATATTCATCGTTCAGAAGGATTGATCCAAATATCTTGCGTAGAGGAGTTCTCTAAATGCTTTCTTATCGCGACTCGTCGACTCATCCCCCATGTTTATGCGCCATATCCCATTACTACGGGAATAATCAGAGACTACTGTTAATCGCCTAACACTACTGACGTACAACAAAAATTATAAACCTTCTTTAATGCTGAATCATGATTTGAATCACTAAGTCTACCCGTTGCAAGTCCTCAAACGACTCCGGTAAAACGATGCTAAATATTCATAAATACATATATGTATGTACGAGTATGTTGGCGGACAGGCGTTGTTAACCTAAAAATTGTGCATTCAGCAGCAAACGTTGCATGCCACACGAGCAGCAGACAGCAACGACAAGTGTTTTTCATTGATTACGCGACGAGTAAGGCAACACGATAGTCACGAATGGTTCAATCGATTGGGCTGTCAGTGGTTGCATCTGTGTATGTGTGTATGTGCAAGAGTAAAGTTTGTGCCAAGCAAAGACAACCATTCATTGAGACGGTTGTTTACAAATGTTGCAGTTATTAGGTGCTTGGTGTTCATATGGTGTTGCTGTACTGTCATGTTGCACAAACATAAACGACACTAAACGACGCGGCGCGATGGTGGCGCACCAAAACACATGTATATCTAAATGTATGAATTTTTTGCATGCTCATGCTATCTTATGTTGCACGGTACATTTATGGCGGCACGGACAGACGGAAAATTTGATTGTTTGATTGATGTGCCAAAATGGGGTTGCACGAATCATAAGTGGCAGCAGCTAGTAAGGTAACGGTACCAAAAGTGGTAGCGCGCTGCAACCACACAGTTGCAACGTAGCTGTCAATCATAATCGTAAATTCATGCTGCAATATGAGAAATTTATCTTTTTCTTCCTTTTGTGAAAGCGAATTCCATGCAAGATTCGTGTGCTTTGTTCTTGTTTTTGCCTTGTAATCGTGCCTGCATGTGACAACTTTAAATGTGTATGCAACACATCTTTGCTACTAATGCTATGCGGAAAGTTGCTTACTTTGCGTGGTTGCATGTCAATGTATATGTATGTTTTTTTTTTTTGTGCAAAGGGTGCCTTTTTGGAGACATACACTTTCTTATTTCAAAAAAAAAACTCTGGAAAATAAATACATGAACAAAAAATTGTTTTCAAAAGTTTGGGAAATTTCAGTAATTTGATGTAATTCTGAATTTCTTCTGATTTATTTACATCTGGATACGAAAGTTTCTAAAAAAATTTCATTCTTTCTTAGGTTGCTTCGGTACAAGTCTTGGCAGAATAATTGGGCAAAGTGAGTTAAGAATATAAAATATGACAAACACATTTTCTGCCAGCAAATTTGACAACGAGCCATCTAAGATAAATTTCTACACCTTTAAAAAATATACCCTATATATTCAGCTACAGTTACAATTTGCGAAAACTTTCCTATTTCATGCATATTATGGTTTATTGGCACAACGTGGCATTTCGTGTCAAGCTTGTTGCAAATAAAAGCAATGACAGTTGCAGTAGTGCACAGCACAAGCTTCAAAGTCACTTGAGCGGTATTTAAAATGCATCATTATTGTAATAATTTCAAATGCGAGTTGGCATTTCTATGGGATTATATCAAGTATTTATATTGACTATTTTGGGGAGTCATATTTCTTTAAAGTAAGATGACAATTTTCACAATGTGAAGAGTATGACTACAGACTACATGGACTGAAAGATCTTCAGTCTATTAGACAGAAAGCCTCTGTCCTCGTTCTTTGGAGTGCTAATTCTGAATTAGAATATTGGCAAAGTTTCATCGATACTGGGATGTTTTTTCTTGACCGTTACTTTTTTCTAAATTGTATAAAAATTGTTGAGCTTAAAAGTTTTTTGCCTTCCGTATAGAAAAAACGAATAGTATCAGCAGTGCCTATCTAAAATTACTCGCGATGAACAATTACTTCGGAGATTAAATTCATTGCTTTGGAAAATAACCCATACTAAATTTGATTGACGACATCTTGTCAAACGAAAGATTTTTCATTGAAGCAGCTTTCTTCAGATTGTATGGCAGATATATGCTGTAGTGGTTCTTAAAATAAGCAGATTCTTTGAGAAGAATGGTTGCAAATTTCTGATCAATATTTCCAAAACAGAGGGACTAGCTTATATGTATATAGTTATATAGAAGGGCAGAAAAAACGGACAATGGTTAAATCTACTCAGCTCGTCCCGCTGATCATATAAATAGATTTGCCCTATAGCCTATCACGTTTCATTTTGGATGTTTTAAACATTGTAAAAAAACTTTATATATCCTTTTCAGCGTTTAAAATTATGTTTTCCCTAAACAATGAAACTTTCTAACAAACCAAGATTTGAATTTCTTGACAAAAGTTTCAACGTGGCCAAGGCAAAATCCTTTATCTAATATTTAGTATAGATCCCTTTCGCTTAAACCCTTAACTGTTTAACGAGAAAAATTATCTGACTCATCCTTTATGCCTCGTGCATACTCGGTGAACCAAAAATATTCACAATTAAACAGAAATAATTTAAGAATTTTTTTTCTTTTTTTCTGATTTTCCCAAATTTACCTACTTATCTGACAATCGATAAAAGTGTTTATCTGCGAAAACCGACAAAGCAAAAGTTTCCTGGCAACATCAATCGAGCCGGACCCTATTGTAATTTATTCACCCATGTCGCATGGGCCACAGGTCACTTGCACATTGTGCACATTTTCACTTTCACTGCTAAAGCGATGATATCTAAAAAAGATGAAAAAAGATCGCAAGAAAACACGGAAAGCAAAACCGAACGATCACCTGCTGTGCGCGCCAACAAGTAGATGGATGGGTCTTCTGATAGACCGGCCCGGCAACTACAAGTATGTAAGAGCACAAAGCTTGTTGCATGCAGCAGCCACCCACCGCAATACACTCGCTGGCCATAAATCGCCAAACTAACTGCATTCGACACAAGTCGGCTGGAATATTGAAAATCATCTTGTTGAGTTATGCTTATTGGCATCTTCAGTTGGTGCGGCTGGCTTGTCACAGCCGGCCTGCTGCATGGGCTGCTTGTACAGAGAAACCAATGAACAGTTCGTCTTCGTGAAGATATGAAGATGCTGCACCTCGTTGCATTTTATGTTCGTAGTTTTGTTGGACTTTTATTTTTAGGTTCATTTTATATTTTTTTTCTACCGCCGTTCGGTAAGCAATGGAGAGAGTGGCATTTCCGGCATATCTTAAGGTTTAACGGCTCTTAAAAAGCGCACACACATTCACAAAGAGGTAAAAGAGCTAACTGTTTGCCAGATTTTACTTACAGTTTTACCTGCTTTCTTACATTTAAATAAAATATATAGAAATAGATTACCTTTGCCACATAACCCTTCCTCACAAGCTTTTCATAAAAATAGCGTTCTGGTAATTGATTTTATTGGTGTAGCATGCACGAAGTGGGCTGATACTCGTTGCAACTTATTCATGCTTCATTCTGATGCTCTACTCATATATGTATGTCTGTGAACAATGTTTTTATTAAAATAATGGCAAGATTTACTTATTGTTATATTCAATACATGCTTAACCGCAGATGAAATTTGTATATTGGCTATGATCACGATAAAACTTCAGAGGAGTTTAGAAAAACGTGAGTAAGTTTTTAGTAGTGAGAATTTACATGAAGAAAAGTCGTGTTTTACAGAAGGAAACCCTCTTAAAATTACTGTCTATCATTAGACATTTCCATTTTGGAATAGTTTCTTTACCTACATTTCAGCGCCTTCTCCAGCTATCTTTTCACTAATATAAAAACAACTATCGAAGCACTTTTAAATTATTTTTTTTATTGTCAGCTTTGAGACTCCGTGCTGCTCAATCTTGTCTAGTTAACATAGGCTTTTTATACTCTCCCAACAAAGTTGCTAAAGAGAGTATTATAGTTTTGTTCACATAACGGTTGTTTGTAAGTCCTAAAACTAAAAGAGTCAGATATCAGGGTGACGAGTAGAGTTGAAATCCGGATGTCTGTCTATCCGTCCGTCCGTCCGTCCGTGCAAGCTGTAACTTGAGTAAAAATTGAGATATCATGATGAAATTTGATACACGTATTTCTTGGCTCCATAAGAAGGTTAAGTTCGAAGATGGGCAAAATCGGCCCACTGCCACGCCCACAAAATGGCGGAAACCGAAAACTTATAAAGTGTCATAACTAAGCCATAAATAAAGATATTAGAGTGAAATTTGGCACAAAGCATCGCATTAGGGAGGGGCATATTTGGACCTAATTTTTTTGGAAAAGTGGGCGTGGCCCCGCCCCCTACTAAGTTTTTTGCACATATCTCGGAAACTACTATAGCTACATATGTCAACCAAACTCCATAGAGTCGTTTCCTTCAGGCATCTTCATATACAGTTCAAAAATGAAAGAAATCGGATAATAATCACGTCCCACCTCCCATACAAAGGTTATGTTGAAAAATCATTAAAAGTGCGTTAAACGACTAACAAAAAACGTCAGAAACACTAAATTTTACAGAAGAAAATACCAGAAGGAAGGCTGCACCCAGGCTTTTTTTTAAAAATTGGAAATGGGCGTGGCGTCGCCCACTTATGAACGAAAAACCATATCTCAGGAACTACTCCACCCGATTTCAATGAAATTGCGGTACATAAAATTTTCTTAACACTCTGATGATATGTACAAAATATGGGCGAAATCGGTTCACAACCACGCCTTCTTCCAATATAACGCTATTTTTGAATTCCATCTGATGCCTTCTCTTTATATGTATTATACATTAGAAACCAATGATGATAGCGGAATAAAACTTTACACAAATACGGTATTTGAGCTGAGGTATCCCTTGTGGAAAAAATTGTCGTGATCGGACTACAACTTATCAAGGTCCCTGATATCGAACACGAAGAACTCAGTGCCTAACCTAACTAACCTAATTTTTCACCGAAAATATCGTAAAATCTCCCGGATAATGAAATCTCGATTATCACTTTTATCATGCGAGAGTATAAAATGTTCGGTGACACCCGAACTTAGCCCTTCCTTACTTGTTTGTTTTTAAGCTTGTTCTCAGATAAATTGTGATAAAATAAGGAACTCTTCATTTGTACTTCTAAAAAGTTGAGCCAGTTTCTCTTGTGCATTAAAAAAGTCTAAATGCTTAATAAGCAAACAAAGAAAAAAATTTGCTACAGCAACATATGAGTTTAACGAAATCTAACTAGTTAGGGGTGATGCAAAGTTAAAAATTAATTGAGCTCAATTTAGGGGTCAAAATACGCATAAATTGATATCATCTTATGAGGCAAGGGATGTTACTTACATCAAGGACAAGTCAAGTCAATGATTGATGTCGTGTTTCAGTTTTGGTATAGCAAGGTAACACAATTTCCTATAATTTTTTTATAATTATTATAGTCTGAAAAGGAAAGATTACAAACGAAAAATTGGCCAGATCAGCATTAAGAATAAATAAGACAACTTGTAAAGCGTTGATATGAGCAGAAATAACAAAATTTGCAAGCAATTATTAGGCGTTTCGCAAAAGTTATAACAACAAAACAAATATATCATAAAATTGTTAGATTATATTTTTTATATGATAGAAATAAAGTTTACGGAAGAAAAATTTCATGTTTGAAAATTTGACAATTTTTTTTAAATAAATAAAAAATATAAAAAAAAATCGGTCCACTCCGGGATTAGCAGGAATAGTTGTCAAATTAATTGAAGTTTTTTTGAGGGAAAAAAAAATGGCGACTGATTTCAGTTATATAATTGATCGTGTTACAAATTTTTTTTGTGTATTTTTCGAAAAGTTCATTCAAAAACAAAAATTAAAAAAAAGGTCCCTAAGAGTCAATTCCTACACAAGTTACTGGCTATTCTAAAATAATAACCCATTTTTTTTTTAAACTCATAACTAGTGAAGGTTTTTGACAGAGTTGGGGAACAACAAAAACATTTTTTGAAAAAATATCCTTAAAAAATGTTTTCAAAGGGTAGAAAAGGATGGATAAGTTTCAGCAAAATCTAAAGGGGTCGGGTTCAAAAGTGGTCGATTTGGTAGGGAATACCCCATATACATATACCTTTAAGCGCACGCGCGGCACAACACTTGTCAACAACAACGATTGTAAAAACAAAACCAACGCAATGCGAGAATTTATGCAGCTTTGTGAGATTTAAAATCACGCAAATCTACAAGGAGAAAAAATCTACGAAGCAAAGTGCAGCCATTAGGCATTAGCTATTGAGTTTTAAACACTAACTACACGTAACGGTTTTTTATTTGGTCAAGCACATGTGTGTAGTGTGACCGAATGAAATACCGCTGTTGATTGTGTAAAAATATTTCAATGTCCAGATTTATAGCTTCGTTTGGTAAATTTATGGCAGAACAATTTCCAAAGCGCACAAGCAGTCGTCTAATTTCCGTATATACTCGCATATCCATATAGTATATTATATATACAAGTATGTGCACCCATATTTCATAGCGAAACGCACATTTCGCATGCATTTGATATTTATCTCCAATACCCACTCTGCGCTTTGCTCGCCTGCATGCTACAAAATCAATAAAATTACCTCATTAAGCGCGACAACGGCTCACTGCGCCGCCTGTCTATGTACGCATGCGCAGCATGAAAAACCAGTGGCATGCCACTGCGTTAATTAAACACATTTCGTATGCATATTTATGCTTTTATGCGCATGCCAAGCAAGTGTCAACTGCCCCCAACGTACACTGTCTGCATGTGAATTTATAATTTTAGGTATTTTCTAGCTCTTTGCCGATTTCTGCCGCCAGCGCTTGACGCGTCATGTTGTGTGGTCCGCCTGGTTTCCAAATTACCAGACAAATATTGAAATTATTAATAGCGTTGAGTTGTGGTTTCACACGATGATAATTTCATGTATGTGAGTGGCAGTTAAATCAATTTGGCGGATAATCGATAATAAAAAATTTCAATGTGTTATAAAATTTTTTTTTTATAAATTATTTTAGATAAGAAGAGACTTGATTTCTATGAATAATTTCGACTAATTCGCCGACTAACAGAAGATTCTAAGACCGGAGCATACTCTTGTATAACCCCAGTGGTGATCAAATCACTGCTGTCAATAGCATACTGAGGTTATGGAGGAAACACTTATCCAGCCTGCTGAATGGCAGTGAATGCATAACGCCAGGAGAAGGCGAACCAGATTCCCAGTAACTGCCCAGTGAAATTATATGTATTTACTCTTTAAAAATATGTTAAAAAAAAAGAGATTAAATGCAAACTTCTTCTTCTTCTTAATATAGTCGAGTTAACAACCGCAAAAAATCAACAATGCAAACCAACAAGTTTTAAAAGTCATCTTTCCTCATCACAATCCATTATCCTCTGCTGTAGTATCTTCGGCTACATAAGCTCATTCCACGGGTATGACGCAACGGCTAATAACCTTAATGCGCATGAGCATGTACTATTAGCAGTTAAAGCTTCGCGGTGGCATATAAAAAACGCAACGCATTGTATTTTATGTCTTTCAATTAATTTGCAAAAACATTGTTAATGCGATGCCGCAGCATCTCGCGCACCTGGCTGCTTAGGTTAAAGTGCGAATGTCGGCGCACAATTTGTCGCAGTATGCTTTCTTGCCTGCCTGCTAAACTACCAACATTTTCTCCATCTGCTACAGCGAACTCCTTTTTCCTCTTTAGAACTTAGAAGCTTGTGCAAGATTAGCTCAACGAATTAATGCCTTCCTTATTTCCGTCGTTTGCTGCATGTAACGGTTAAGAAATATTTTTGGTATGCTCACCTCTGATTGTCGATTATCATTACTAAGCCTACTGCTTGCATACAGCTGATTCAATGTGCTGGCTGTGTT